>NC_134486.1:36421878-36619378 GCF_040206685.1 Ascaphus truei
CATATATATATACATATGCACAGTAGTGCATATATATACAACTAATGTGTGGGGGATACCTATCCAAGCTTCAAATTGCAAAGCCAGTATAACCAGCCTCCCACTGATGAGACCCAAAGGTCAAAACACCTGTCTGTGGGTAGGTTTACTGGCTAACCTTAACCTAGGCTGTGCTGAAAAGCTGTGCAATGCAGCATGCATAAGCTTATAGGGGTCCATGTCAAAATAGATTTGAAGCAAAAGGTGGCACTGTGTGCTCATTTGCATGTAATTTCCCAGAATCCCTTGCTGCAGTGGCAGCACAGTATGCTGGGCGATAAAGGTGAAAGGCAGGGTTGCAGACCTGTCTACTAAGACATGCAAATCAGCATACAGTAATATTTCCATTTGCTGTATATATATATGGTTGCAGACCTGCCTAAGACATGCAGATGAGCATACAGTTATATATATATATATACACACACACACACACACACACTCTCCCCAGACCAGGAGTTGACAGATTACACTCTATCACAATGCCAATGTATTGCCTACAAAACTGACCACCTGTACACAAAGTATAACGTTCCCATCCAAGCTCTACCTGTACAACATCATTCAGAACATTCAATGTAGTTCTATAGAGGCCTGAAAACTTACTGAGGAACTTAGCTACAAGTGTAAGAGGAATTAATTAGCACCTGCAGATAAATAGAAACCAAGCTGATAAAGGGGAACCAACAATTACTGTACTGTACGTTCCTGCTGTTTTCCATAAACTTCACAATTACTTACTCATTAAAAGCAATGCATGACAAGGTTAATCAGAGCCGTTGCTCATTGGCAATGAAGGAGTTATATATTTAATGTTACTCAGGACTTCTGTATGTGTGTCAAAGTTCAAGTCATTTTGTAAAGTCTAGCTGTTCACAAACCTAATTTACCCAATGTTAACATTGTTTTGTAAAATTATAGATACGTTGGTTGTAAAAAAATGTGTTTTTTTTTAATATGTTTTTTTCTGACATTCTCTTTTGTTATTCCATATCTGGATGTGGTGTGCGGTAATAACTATGTAAACTAATACTCAGAATTCAGGTCTTAGAATCACAATGTATGTATAATGCACCAATATATATTTTTTACCGTGTTTACTATATACTTGTTAATTCTGACAGATTTTATTAAAGTGTTATTTTTTTTAATAACCTTGTTGCTGTGCTCTGTTTATTTCAGGCTACCTTCTTAAGCTGGTTTAATGTCCGTGGCCCCTGTTTAATATGCTCTAAAGCCCCTTTTCTTTCATGACCGGGTCCCGTAGCTCTGACCTCCATTCAAACACATGAACCGCTCGGGCTCCTTAACATGTAAAAGTGGTTTCACAGCAGAATGAAAAGAGGCGTATGTGCTCGTTCATACCTGGACACGCGGTTTAGTAAGATCACCCAACATATAAGTGATTGCAATGTTTCAAAAAAAGACAAATACTCCGCCCTTTAAAACACACTCCCTCTCTCATTTAATAGTTTCATTTAATGGCGCATAAAAGTCCACAATATCATTAACTCTTTATTATTTCTAAAGTGTATTTACTGTGCTGGATCACGCTGGCACATCAATAATTGCAGCACCTTTCTTAGTTCAAAAGACAAGGCTGCCACCATGCCAAGGTAAACCCCCAGAGTCCTGTTCTACATTAGCATTAAGAAAGTAAGTACTATATATATATATATATATATATATATATATATATATATATATATATATATATATATAGCAGAAAATAGCCGTGTTAGTCCAGTTGCGAAAACCAAAAATGCGGACATGGGTTTTCTCACACCCTATCAAAATTGTTTGTAATTATCCTGCTTGCCTCTATTCTTATCCACACTTTCTCTCCCCCCCCCAGCATCCCTTCCCCTCCCCACCTTTCTTTGACACTGTCCCCTGGCTTCAAACACTTAACACCCTACCTTATCTACAGTAAATATCTGTTGTTTTTCCCCCCCTCTCTCTACACTGTATTAGCCATTGAATCCTTTGTATATCAGTATTGCCTGACCTGAAGAAGAGAGGAGAACTCTCGAAAGCTTGTCCTATGACATAAATTGTTAGTCCAATAAAAAAGGTATCACCTAATACTGAAGAACTCATTTATTCTGCACTATATATATATATATATATATATATATATATATATAAATATTTTTAATTGTGCATTAAAATTTCAAGGTTAACTGACCCATAATTTGTTACATGACATGGTTGGTGACACATCAGCACATGTTGAATACCCGATTGATTAGATTTGAACCCTTTGTGCCAGAGGGGCCATGAAGCCAGAGGGTCACGGCCTCTTCGGCACTCGCGATCACGTGAGACCACTTCTCTAAAGCAGTCACATGATCGCTCCATCACCAATAGAACGAAAGGGGCTGATTCATTCACCATCATTGCAGAGCGCGTCGGGAGCTCCATAGGAGTGTAAGATGCGATTTCCCCTAAGAAAACGAACATTGTTTTTTGGACGTAGCTTCAACATAATGGGGCACACTAGGTGCCAGACCCCTGATGTAGTAGCTACGTCCCAGGGTTAAATTAAAACAGAAGGATGTACATTTTGTATTTATAACTAGTGTTACTGCTGTAAATGTAAATGAGTATAATATTATTTTTAATACCCATACTGTGAAAATAATACATTTTGTTAACCTATACGAAATTATATGACTGCTCTGTCATAATATTTTGAGGGTTGATACCTACATTAAGCTTGTCCCTTTACAACTCCCAACCTTTTTATAGCGGTTTTATCACAGCCTTCTACATAAAGTACATTGGAAAGCGAAGCCTGGAAATGCAGAGTTAAAAAAAAGAAAAAAACAGATACCGATCAGCTGTAAGTAATAAATATCACTAAATATAAATATGTGATATCGCAGTCATGTTGATAACAAGATCTCTGTTGTCAAATGTTTGATAAATAAGGTAACAAGTAGTTATACATGGCTCACGGTGAGGGAAAAAAAGGCTTTTAGGACATTAATGGCATACAGAAGTCCCTGTACAGTAGCATTTTGTAAGCAGCCTTGTCACCACACCAGCAAACATTATGTGACTGTCAGTAAACCAGCCTACTGTGTGAGCACTTCACCTCTCAACTGCGTCTTCATGGTTGTTGCTCAGACAACACAAACCGGGTCTTTGTATTCCAGTAATCCGGAGCAGAAGGATCTGGGTGAGAGCCAGCTACGTTATAGAATAAATAAAGCCTGTTTGATATTATATTTAATCCATCCAGTGATTTTCAATGGACAACAAGAACCTTCTTAGCTTGGAGAGTGATAATATATATATTTCAGGGGTGACTCCATTTTGTCTGCTGTATAACCATTTTTATACTAACACTGCCATTATGCTTAGTCACACGATTTAACTAACATTTTTCCAACTACCCTTTTTCTGTATCTAATGTTGGCTGAGCTTCTGTGTTGAAATAGGAAGTATTGACCAAATAAGGCACAAACGGGAACTTATGTACGGTCTCAGCTATTTAATCTTGAATCATGTGATGTACGGGAGTTTCCAAATAAATGATTTAATATCTTGTTATGTCTAACATAAGCACAAAATAAGGGAAATAGAAATTGGCATATAATCACCTTTGTTTTCGCTTGGCTATATAATCTGACTGAAATCGCCTAATAAACAGGAGAGATTTTTGACGCACACTGGTGTCAGACTCAATTATTTCTCCTCCGAGCTGCTCGTACTTTTCCAGGGCTGTAACAGTGGGAAATCCTTCGAAGGTGTTCGATCCGATGTACTGGAGATGATCCCGACATATGCTGAGTCGAGGATTAATTATTAAGATTTGGTGTCAGAAAGCGGGATAAGGCTCAACGGCTGGGTAAGTACAAGATATCAATTATATCTGTATATTATCCTCCCGGTGTCCCTTATCTAGAGCCCTATTATAGATTACCTCCGTACTGGACGAATTAGACTATATGGTTAATAGTTAAAACCACAGCCAAGGATATAAAGAGTGAATCCGGGCTGAGTCAAGGATATAAAGAGTGAATCCTGACTGAGTATAGTGCCAGGGTGAGTCCCTGCTAATAGATATCTGTGTGAATATCAGGAAATACTCTTACAGCGACTGTGGAAACGTATACCCATTTTTCCATTTTTCCATTTTTGTGGGGAAAATTGTTGCATTGATATTATATATGTGCATGTATTATACAAGACATCTCTTTAAAGTGCATAAGAACGCCGTAAAAATTACTGTGCTGTGCTTTATGCATGAAAATTTAAGACATTTTATTATGCCACTTTTTGATTTAGAAAACTTGTATTGTGTTTAAGATGGGAGAGTCTAATAGTAAACGTGCCCATGGGGATTCTAAGCAATCTACATTTTTCATGGGGAACCCAAAGCAATAGGCTCCCTAGACCAGTCCCTATTGATTTGCCTGCCAGGCAGATCGGTATTGATGGGGAAGAGACAGACTCTAGGCAGGAATGAACCCCTGTCGGGGACCGTTCACGGGACAGGGAAAAGTCACAGGATTTCTCAGAATCAGATACTGACACTGTGGCACAGGCATATGCGGGTCTGTCAAACAACGCTAAAAAAAAAAAAAAAAAAAAAAGAGGAAGGAAAAAAATAAATGTGTTATAACTGCTGTATTTATATTTAACATAACGTAAGTGAATAAAGAGGAAACAGCAAGTATATTTGCCGATTGATTATTGGAGATAATATAGGCATATGGAAGAATTGAGGAAGTAGAGATGAGCACAAGACCATTAATAGTGGCAGTTTTTTTTTTTTTTTTTTAAAGGTTTACATGCAGAAATTGGGTCGAGAGTAGAGGAAGTGTATTGGTTGGAAGCATAAAAGATTGTCAGACATTGCTACTGTGGTAGAGAATGAAAAAAAAAAAAGAGCAGGGAAGCTAAGAAAGCAAGGGAAAAGAAAGGACAGGAAGTGCTATAATTGTAAAGAGACAAGATATTTTGCCAGTAATTGCAAACCAGCCCCTAAGAAGGGAACCAGAGAATTTTTTTAGTAGAATATTTTTGTCTAAATTCAGACGGGTCTTTCCCGCCGGTATTGAGAATCTCAAGTATTGTAAATCTTAGTGGAAAATATGTTTTGTGTGTAAATTCAAGGTAGGAAAATTAGTTTTTCCCCAGAATGTTTTATTAAATTTAATAAATATGGTAAAAAGGTTGATTGAGTAATCCCTGTGTGCTTGTATAATCTGAGTGAATCCTAACTATGTGAAAGTTTTATGTGCATTGAATAATATGAATGTCGGTTTATTGTATATATACAATTATTATCTAGGTACTTGCAAGTGTTTCTAAAATAAGAACATAATTAATTGCTCATGTTAAGTTTAAATTTTAAAGGTGAGAAACACCCCCACTATAACACAAACTAATCAATAATGGGAAAGGGAGAGTTTGACTGGTTATTGAGAGAAGGACAAAGAATGGGCAAATGTGAGAAAAAGAAAAAAAAAATTATAATTCAGCCCGGTCACTGGTATATTTTGAGGATTTATTCGTTCTGGCCAGACGATGATTTCTTAAAACCAGAAAGACATCCTTTTCCAACTTCTCTATTTCCATGTCAAGAGAGAGAGGGAGAGAGAGAATCAGAATAGCAGCCCAGACAGCCCCCCTTCTCCAGTTGTAAAAAATGTGCGGAGATACATTTGAGACACAAAAGTTAACCAAAGCTCTGTAGCTATAAATTAGGTTTAACTGTTTTATTAATATAGTTTGCGGACAGGATCAAACAATTTTGCATTGCCTTGACTTGATAATTTTTGTTGTATTATTTTTGTTTCTTTTGTGTGTCACATTTTATTCTGTAATCAGGCCGTGTGAGGAGCTGCATTTTTAAGATGTCCCAAATTATATTGCAATGTAATTAACAGTTTTTTTTCTTATCTGTTTTGTTCCAAGGTTTTGGCAGGATGCCCAGAAAGTTATTTCAAGCTTGTTCCAATCCGGAAAAAAAAAAAAAAAAAAAAAAGTTTTTAAATCTGTGTCTATAATTTCTTATATTACAGGATGTTTCTGTCAGAAGACAATAGCAGATTATATTTATATTCAGTAGTGTTTTCAGTGTTTTTAATGCAAATTTTATACCCAAAGGATTCAGGTTAGTTTAGCTACAGATCGAGCAACAATAGTTAGTTACTTTTTGAATGCTGTTATCCTTTCTGTAATATTGTTCACATAAAAAAAAAAAAAATTATGTGAACAAAGGAGGGGTATTATTGCTGTTATCATATAGCTGTCTATGCCCAGAAGTTAGATGGTTTAGTGCCCGGGATGAACGAAATCTGAAATTATTATTTATTTATTTTTAAGAATAATGCTGAGTGCCTTTTAAGGTTGGCAGTGTGCTCGGCACTTTTCAAATAAATTATATTACAAGTAATTAGTTTGGAGTTCTATACAGAATTATTTTAGCCATTTTTTCTTTTGGTTTGGCAATAGCTGAGGCACCAATTTTAATGAATTTAAATTGTAGCAAAGTCAAGACCACAGTGACTGTTTAGTAAAACAATTAGTAAGTATTGTATGCAACTAATATATTTTTGAGTCTCTCTAGGCACATGTCAAAGTTGAAAGTGCACCTACGATAGACGGGTTAATGGTCAAGCATTTCCTAAGCAAGAACGTTCTTCATCCCAGATGAAAAGGCGCTACTACTACTATTAAAAGTACTACTCATCACCATTACAGCAAATAAAATGGCAGAGGTCTCTTTTTGGATTCACGTTACGCATATGAAATTTATCCCAGCACCACCCACAGTTGCTCCAATCTACACCGTATCCAAAGTGGAAAAGCCTAGAGACACAGCCAAAATTCCAGGCCTCAACATATGAACTTTGAACTTTTTAATAATATTTTTTCTTTACAGGTTTTGTTATTTTAATTATAAACGTATAGTCTATTAGGTTTGTGTAAATAGTGTGCACACAAAGACGATAGGGTAGGAACAGGTATATTTTGTTTAGTAATTGTTATTTTGTTTTTATTGATTTGTGTATAGCATATATGCACATCTTTTGTCACACAATGGAATCCTAGTAAACAAAGCCCATATTTTATATATAATGTAACCCAATGTACTATCTATATTCAATAGGTTGCACCCCAGGAAAAATTAGTGTTATATTTAACCCCTTGAGAAAAAGACAATATGATATAAGACATTTGTAGAACCATCTATAAGAAATTGGTTACGAAGGGTGTAGAAATACGAGTTTTCCCTAGGGAAGTTATTGACTCTGTGATAGGAGGACAGATAGAATATTACCCTGCAACTAGAACAGTTCATGTTATTTGGGGAAAATAGTCCAGTGTTTAAAGGTAGAGATGACGGATGGGATTTGTTGGGACTTGGTGGTTGGATTAGTTCTCTGGAAGCGAAGCTATTGGATGCTTTTGTGTGTGTGTCTGTCCTACTCATCACTCTCTATGTATGTGTCATATGCAGTAAACTTTGATCAAGAAGTGCGTTGCACCCCCACCGACGCTATGCCTCTTTTCGGTGATGTCAGCAGTCCCCCAGAAGAAGAGACCGAGAATAAATCAACTGTGCCGATATAATGGCCGAAAAAGAATGACAAGGCACAATTGGACAATCTTCTGGTCCAGCAGGACTAGGCAATGGTTAACTGTTCTTTAAATAGACTGTCTCTAAAGAATAAGAGGGGACTAAGAAGATTGGATATGAGGCTATGAGGAAAGTGGGAGGTCACCCAGAGGCGTGTGTCAGCCACAAGGAAAGGATCATAAGTCAGCCATTTTTTACCATAGCAGTCATTTTGCTGTTTTGCCATTCTGAATAAATGTAGTATGAAAGATGCGTGCAAGATGGATATTTGTGCAATCGCTCCCGGTAGAAAATAGCCCCCACCAATTTTCACAAATTTTAGCCGCAATAATGTGCTAGTAGTTACAGAAGAGCAGTGTGAATAGTAATTTAGAAATTGGTAATAGGTTTTGTAGTAATAGTCAACCTGGTAAACAGAAAAGATATTATACCAGCCACACCAATATATATCTCTCTACAAACAAGAACTCCTGTGGCCATATATATATATTTTTATTTTCTTCTGACCCCCAAAACCTGCACCACTAGTTCAGTACGACAAAGTATATCAAAAATATCAAAAACAATATAGTAGTTGTTAGGTTATGGACCCATGACAGAATGAGGGAAAGAGAATTGTTTTGGGACTGATAATTATCGTTTGCATATTTGTAATATTAGTTGTTATTATTACATGCTGCAAGTTCATGTGTTCGGCTTTATGTAAACTTATGATGCCATCTGTTAAGTCAGTTAGCCACACGTATGCTTCACTGAACATTAACGCCCCTATTCCTGGTCCCGCAACCATAACCTACGACTCTAGAATACCATCCACTAGTGTCCCGATACCTTTAGTGGATTATCCTTTAGTGGATTATCCTTTAGTGGATTATGATAATATGCAAATCCAGTACGAGACCCCCGAAGTGTAGGAGTTGTCATTTTGATGACAAAAGGAGGGACTGATAA
This sequence comes from Ascaphus truei, assembly GCF_040206685.1. Taxonomy (NCBI): domain Eukaryota; kingdom Metazoa; phylum Chordata; class Amphibia; order Anura; family Ascaphidae; genus Ascaphus; species Ascaphus truei. The sequence goes on from NC_134486.1 coordinate 36,430,469, forward strand.
TATATATATTTCAGGGGTGACTCCATTTTGTCTGCTGTATAACCATTTTTATACTAACACTGCCATTATGCTTAGTCACACGATTTAACTAACATTTTTCCAACTACCCTTTTTCTGTATCTAATGTTGGCTGAGCTTCTGTGTTGAAATAGGAAGTATTGACCAAATAAGGCACAAACGGGAACTTATGTACGGTCTCAGCTATTTAATCTTGAATCATGTGATGTACGGGAGTTTCCAAATAAATGATTTAATATCTTGTTATGTCTAACATAAGCACAAAATAAGGGAAATAGAAATTGGCATATAATCACCTTTGTTTTCGCTTGGCTATATAATCTGACTGAAATCGCCTAATAAACAGGAGAGATTTTTGACGCACACTGGTGTCAGACTCAATTATTTCTCCTCCGAGCTGCTCGTACTTTTCCAGGGCTGTAACAGTGGGAAATCCTTCGAAGGTGTTCGATCCGATGTACTGGAGATGATCCCGACATATGCTGAGTCGAGGATTAATTATTAAGAGAGAGACACTGGGTGTTCTGCTGATCTATAAATCTTACGGTTTGCAATTGATCAATTACTCAATATTGTACTCCATGCATCTCAGAAATATTTGTAATGTTAAGACAAGTACTAATTACCTACCCTACGTTTCACGCAGTTCCTATTACAGTATGTGCACAATTTTATAATAAATTGCACAATGCCAAATATTATATGTTCTCCCAAAAGGATCAGCGCAGGTAGCACTGCAGAACAGGAGGTTGGAAGCTGCCTGTGAAGCCTGTTGAATTGTAAGGTTCCAGGCCTTGGGTTACATACAGAGCGCTTCTTCTGTTCTATGTACATACTTTAGCACAAAGCAAACATACATGTTACATTATTAGTGCAGTGGATCACTTACTTTTTGGGGTCAATGCATCAAGGCAAATGTGGTGTAATTCTGGAGCAAAACAATTGCTTCAAATTTATCAAAGGAAAAAAAAATGATTTTGATGCTGATGAGACTTTTTTCCGTTCATATATATGGTGCAAAATGTTTGCCCCGGGAATGCTCCACTTCTGCCTTGATACGTACACCCTTTGTGTGTATGCTTACTTTTCTCCCAGCAGTATACTCATTTCAGAAGACATTTTCCTGACCATCAACAGATTCTAACATTTCTTTCAAACCATTGACTTCATATAAGCCTTGGGGCATATGCATCAGGGCAAAAGTGGCGACGTTCTGAGCAAACATCTTCACCATATAGTATGTATCAAAGAAAAAAATCCATTTGAAACCAATAGGACTTTTCCTTTGATACATCTCCTGCTGTTGTTTTGCCCCAGTATTGCACCATTTTGCCTCAGTAGGTCGGTCCCTTGCTATTTGTTAATGTTTTCTTAAAAATGGCTTCCACGTATGTAGCCAACTGAATGAAATAAAATATTTAAATGTATCCACACCTCTGTTGTTTATGTTACTTTTTTAATGGTCTAACACAGTGTTTCCCAACTCCAGTCCTCAGGGAACCCCAACGGTTCAGGTCTTAAGGATATCCCGCTCCAGCACAGGCGGGTCAATCAGCGGCTCAGTCATTTTGACTGAGCCACCTGTGCTGGAGCAGAGATATCCGTAAGACCTGACCTGTTGGGGTTCCCTGACGACTGGAGTTGGGAAACACTGGTCTAACAAAATTGTACATTGACTAGTATATGTGAGCGGACCTTTCCCCTTCATGATGATTAGGTCAACTCTCGATCAGGCGATAAGCTTGTCAATGTAACATATGCTTAGTCTGTAAAAACGGTATCACTAACAACAGGGATGTTAATACATTTCCTTTTATTTATAAGAAAATTGAGGAAGGAGTGTTTCATAGTGAAACTTACACTTGGCAACTTGAGCAAGTGCAGTGAGGTCAGGCTTGTGATTTCCTGCTAAACGGAATCGCAAAGGGAACAGCAGAAGATGGTCTGAGGTTCTCTCCCAAAATGTGGCCTTAGCATAGTCAATATACTGTAGTTACTTAACTGATTTATTCTTTCTATGAAGTACTATAGCAAGGAATTCATATATAATTAGTATCTAGCGCCGGTCCAGCTCAAGGATATCCTTAGTCTACTTCTTACGTGTGGGAGATGGTGCTTGTTTGATGGTAATGTCCTCAAGTGCAAATCCTTTTGGTTATATTGCCATTGTTACTCAACCCATCTTAGGACCATTGGACAATTGTATTTGATAGATTGGTCCAAGCAATCCCCCCGCTGAATGATATTCTTACTGTGCCCCTCACATCATCAAAGCAGCAAGATTGAGCTTTTTTTGTTATTGAAATAAAACATGTATCCCATATGGAGATGTCATATCTAGCTGTCTGAGAATGACACATACTGTACATAATCTGAGCTCAGTACTTTCTGGATTTCTTATGACATGTAAATGTTATGCTTAGAAAGTTTTAATATGGTTTGTTGTGTCACTTGACTCTGGGTTGCTGTGTCATCAAGAGACAGAACTGAATAAGTTTCTGAACTCCTTTAAAGACGGATGGAAACACAATACATACTGTAGCGCCGACAAGTATTCTAAAACAAATCTGGGGCAATCACCAACAAGACCCAGGTACATGCTGGGTACATGCTGCAACATTTCATTGACATTTCTGCAGACAGATTAATGGCCCATCGGATTAACAGCGGGGGTCCCTGGCAGTCCCATTCAAACTGAATGGGACTGTCAGGGACCCCTGCTGTGTTAATACGATGGGCCATTAGTCTGTCTGCAGAAATGTCACTGAAATGTTGCAGCATGTACCCAGCATGTACCTGGATCTTGTTGGTTATAGTCCCAGATTTTCCAAGGCAAGTTTAAGGCAAGTTTTAGAATACTCGTCGGCGCACCTGTAGAAATATTGTTGCTACTGTACATCAGTAAGATAGATTTTCGTCTTTACATTTAAATCTGCAGTTCAGTCTTTTTTTTTTTTTTTTTTAAATTAATTTTTTAACTTCAATAGTTTCATGTGTGCAATCTCTACTTACCTAAAGAACTGTATAGCTGCAGGTCAATTCGTTCTCCATGTATTGATCGGCGAACTTTGGTGATATCATTAGTGAAGGGATATGTTTTTCTTCTGCTTCTGTCACTCAGTGGAAGCTCATGAATATTCATGAGCACTCCTGCACTGACATGTGCATGAGGGAGGGCAGGGCTGACAAAGGGGTGTGCCAGGGCTTGTGACAGGACATGAAGGGGAAGTGTCTTAGCAAATGGTTGTTAAAATAGAATACAAGAAAATTGGACTTTCAAAGTTGTTTTTTTAAAAACAGAAAATGCTAAAAGTATTTTTTCTTGCTACAGAACTGATTTATTAAAAAAAACCACACATGCAGGATATTGACTGAACTGCAGCTTTAATACCAATGATTTGCTTTAAGATAACTCGTCACATTTTTGTTTTTGCCTTATGAAAAGTATAACATGGCCACATAACTCCTTTTGTATGACAGTTTATGATGTTTTTATTGAGTTACAGCCAGATAAATGTCTTCAGCAAATAACTTATATTAGTTTAAGAGATTTGAAAATACTAAATAAATATTTACATAATAAGACTGGTTTAACCATAAAGAAGAGGCATACGGAACCACATAAGATTTATTTTTGTTTAGATTTATTCCTGCTAAGTAAAGTATCACCCATTATGTGTGGGAGATGTTAATAATAAGGGGATGTAACAATAAGATTTAAGTGTAACAGTTCTATGAATAAATACTATTGCAGCTACAGTAGTAGAACAGTCCTGGAAGAATGAATCTTTGCCCCAAAGTGTGAAGTCTATTATCATAACGTATTCTTATATAGCACTGATAATGAGATAATACCCTTTGTCTGCCTCAGGTCAGTTACCTGACAAAGGCATATCTGTCCCCCCACTCCATGTCCATGGGTCTTATTCTGTAAGCTGTGGTAGCTTTGGATCGGAGCTATTGCACCTTACAGAATAAGGGCTCATGTCAGCAGCGTGATAATGATCCAGACCAGGCTTTCCTTAGATCTTCCGAACAGATCAGCAAGTGGAAACACAAGACTAAGAATGGATTACTGCCATGTTGATTTTTCCTCTGTAACATTGCAAAGATACCCCATTGCCTCTGTTACTCTACTGATAAAACGCTAACCTGTGCCCTTATTCTCTCTTGTCTTCACTATTGTAACCTTCTGCTTTCCTGTATATGATTTTGTAACAGATAGAGAAAATGGGCAGCCTGACTGTGCCAAAAGTTTTCTGTTCTATCAATTTCTTTATTTCTATGTAAAGACAGAATTTACTGAAGTTTCCCTTAATATGTGTGGTGCCTCCTTGAACATTTCCAATTAGTATCGGATGTTATAACAGCCATCCATAGACTCCAGCTTGGAGTCTTCAGTTCCCAAACCTGCCCTATTACCTCCTTCCACATTACTGTTGGAAGTACTATCATTCCCAGTAGCCCAAGCACGCTGCTTAGGGATCTCACTCGACTCCTCTCTCACATTCGCCCCTCACATTCAAAACGTATCTAAAACCTGTCGCTTTTTCCTCCGCAATATAACTAAGATACGCCCTTTCCTCTGTTGCTCGACTGCTAAAACTCTGACTCAAGCCCTCATTTTCTCCCGTCTCGATTACTGTAACCTCCTGCTGTCCGGCCTTCCTGCCTCTCACCTGTCTCCCCTACAATCTATCCTAAACGCTGCTGCCAGAATCACTCTACTCTTTCCTAAATCTGTCTCGGCGTCTTCCCTGCTGAAATCCCTCTCCTAGCTTCCTATCAAATCCTGCCTCTCGCACGCAATTCTCCTCCTCACTTTTAAAGCTTTACACTCTTCTGCCCCTCCTTACATCTCAGCCCTTATTTCTCGCTATGGACCATCCCGACTGTTGCGTTCTGCTCAAGGATGTCTTCTCTCTACCCCATTTGTATCTAAAGCCCTCTCCCACCTTAAACCTCTCACTGACTGTCCCGCTCGTCTGGAATGCCCTTCCCCTCAATACCCGACTAGTACCCTCTCTATCCACCTTTAAGACCCACCTTAAGACACTCTTGCTTAGAGAACCATATAAGTAGCATCGTGGCTAATACTATACACATGATACATAAAGCTTGCCCCCTGCAGACGCCCTTACCAAAATGCCCTACTACTGTATCTGTACATTCTTCCTACCTACCAATTAGATTGTAAGCTCTTTGGAGCAGGGACTCCTCTTCCGAAACGTTACTTTTATGTCTGAAGCACTTTCATGATCTGCTATTTGTATTATTTGTTATTTATATGATTGCCACGTGCATTACTACTGTGAAGCGCTATGTACATTAATGGCGCTATATAAATAAAGACATACAATACAATACAGTTGCTAGGTGGCAACTTTAAATACTGTACAAGTTTAAACTTGCTGTGTAGTAAACAGGAACCAGCAAATATATTTTAGGAATATTTAGATTATTTAATTGTACTGAAAGTAAACATGAGAAAAAATGATTAGTGGTAGTTTGTTTAAGGTTTTTAGGTTCACGTATAGAATACACAGTAAAATAGAGCTGTAACCCAACTAACCTTCCCCAGAGCCTGGGAAAGAAAAGCAATTTGCTTCAACTCCGGGGGCGAAAGTATATCCACTGCGCTGCATTGTAAACAATGGGAAACTTTCACCTTGGTTGTTTTCCCTTGTCCATAAGGGAAGTTAGCTGGTTTATATCTATAGCTCTGCAATACTTATAGCATTATAACCTAATCTAGGGACATTTTATTCCCCACCCCCCTACCCTTGGCTGAGAGTAACTATGCTTTTGATCTTTGCCAACCTGCTAATGTGTACTAATTTTCATTCAGACCCCCTTGCTGGTCCATATAAAGGTGCAGTCACACAAACATACATTTTTAGTTGCAGTAAAGTTAAAACAGGCATAGAATATGCATGATATATCTGCATATCTTCCAGTCCCTAAACCTGTCATTCCCCACATTACATGCAATCCCTAGAACTTGTGCGTGCTGCATTTCACAGCATATAAAGCTAAGCCTGAGACAAGAAAGTGTGGAGTAAGTGTACCTTACTTAAATACCTACCATAACTTCATTGTGTCTATTATACAGTAGTTGGAGACCTCAGTCGTAACACCCACTGGAAGGGGTCCTCATCCCTCACAGGACTAAAGTGATCTAATTACCATTGTCACGGGAGACCACGACAACTCACCAGGATCATAGCACCAGACAGGACGAAGTAGTTCAATAAAGCAGTTTTATTGTAGCCAGAGCCAACACTCACAAACCAATACGCAACAAGAGCTTAAACTCACAAAAACAGGGGTTATGGGAGCGAATCCAAGCTAGGTAGGTGCTGGGCGCCACTTCACAAGGCTTACCCAGAGCAGCTTCCACGTTCTGTAAGGGTCCGGTCCCTCAAGACCTCGGGATGCTCTTTCTGCAAGAGCGAAGTTTGAGTTTCCCCCGCAGATCAGCTCCGAGCCTCGTTCTGGAGTGTCACCAGCAAAACCTTGGAACACACCATTTAGTTAGCTTCTACGCTAACTCCAGGGACGACTGTGTCACTGAGATCGGCAGCCCTTTACATAGTTCTCAGTCTATGGTGGGGATGCTGATGACCAATCACAGCACGAATCCTGCGTACGGGCCAATCACAGAGCGAGGGCTCGCCTGTGATGGACCGGATTGGGAGCAGAGACTGTTCATCTAGGACAGCCCGCACAGGAGGAAATAAGGAGAGCAGGAATTTCAAACCAGCCAATGGGAATAGCACCTACGGGGCTCATAATCAGCAACAGTTCCCACAGCTGGACGGATATCCCTCGCAGAGATCGGTGTCTCAGTGTCTGGGATGGACAAAGGCTGCCCAGACCTGAGTACCGTTCATCTCCACTCTCACAATGTTCCCATGCACTGCACCTCCCCCCCTTGTTTAATACAATCCGGGATTCCTTTGTGTGCAGCCTGGATAAGTGAATTACCAACTTGGCCATACAAAGGAGACCCACAAACACATGGAACACATTTAACATTGAAAAAAGGTTTCCAGATACGCATTTTACAGTACATTTTGACAATTCTAGCCACAAAAAGGGGAATATAAATGGGAAAACCGGGGCATCCAACCAGACTGGTAGAGGCAATAGCTAGGCTTGACCTTTAATGTGCAAACCATATTGCCCCTACCATCACAATACACAAAGAAGCCCCAATGCACATCCAATACGACAAGTGATTTGTTACATTACTATATGTGATTTTTCCATATTTCTTCTTCATAAGTATGGGTCATTTGGTTTAATTCTTTGGCCATAATATTTCAAACCTGCAACGACATTCATGCTAAACCCATCTCAGCAGGTCCTACACGTCGCATTTTATACTGTCTTTTGTATTTCTTCCACTGGAAAGAGAAAAGTGGGACCCCAAAAAATGATATAGCCACTAGCATCGGATGTGTAACATGTATGCGGTAACTATATAGTTACATAGTCGATGAGGTTGAAAAAAGACATGCCTCAGTTTATTAAAATCTGCTTTTCTAAAGTTTAAGGTCTTTGTTGAACCCAAGTAATCTGTTTGTTGATCATTTATTTCAAATGAGACCATGTTATGATCACTGTTACCCCAATGTTCCCGGATATTAATATTTATTACTTCTACATTGTTTGATATGACCAAATCCAGAACTGCCCCTCTCCTGGGTAGTTCCTCAATAATTTGGGTCATATAATTGTCTTTAAGCACCCCCAAAAACCTGTTCCCTTTTGTTGTAATGCTAATCCTCTTTGCCCCAGTCTATGTTTGATAATTAAAATCACCCATTATGCAAACGACCTAGTTTTGATGCCTACGCCATTTGCAAAAGTATTTTAGCTTCCTCAATCTCACAGATATTTGGTGGTTTATAGCATATTCCCACAAACATTTTCTTTATACTTTTACCTCCACTGCTAATTTCTATCCACAAGGTCTCTACATTTTCAACATTCCCTTCGTAAACATCTTCCCTTATAATAGGTTTTAGATCCGGTTTAACATATAAACATACTCCATCTTCTCTTCTATTTGCTTCATCCTTCCAAAAAAGGGAATAACCCTTTAAATGTTTCAGTAATGCCTTTGATATCATACTGCTTTCTTGCAGCTATTAATTCAAGCTCCCCCATTTTATGTCAGGCTTCTTGCATTAGCAAGCATGCATTTAAGTTTTTTTCAGCCTGCTCCTTCCTTTCTGCGCCAATTTGGGTTAGTCTTTAGAAGTTTTCTAGTATTATCTGTATTTACTATGGTTGTCTCGCTGCTGGCATAACAACCACAACATCTTTAAGGGGTCTCATTGGGGTGACTTAAAAATACAATTTTGTACACATATCTGACACCTGTAAGTATTTTAAAATTATAGCCATGGCTGGACCAGACGATCTATCTGCCTTCCTGTCACATAAGTTCTCATAGATACAGTGACAGGCTATCCTGTGGGGTTTACCCCCCTCATGCAGCTTCCCTTAGTGGCAGGAGAGGAGGTGACACTGGATCTGTGTTGCAGTCAATCATAGTGAAGGCCCTGTGTCCTCCCCTTTTGCATTATGGAGGATGATTTCCAAATTATATGGAGTTCAAGTTGATCCCGGCTGGGAGTGAGACGTGTCATCAGCCCCTCCTGGGGCTGAGAGACCAAGATCTGTGCAGAACACATGGCCTCAACATTAACTGCTGGCCAGCACCATCCTAGGGCCTGGAACCCATTCTCCATTACTATGCAACGCTGTGAAACCACCTGCAGTGACTGCATCAAATACATTTTATATACTTCTGGCTAAGTTGCAGTCTATTGGACAGAAGTATAGGAGAAAAGAGACTGTCAAAGCAGGGACTTCCTTCAGCTCTGCTGAAGCTTACTGTGACTGGAAGCGCAGTCACCAAATGCAAAGAACTTGAGGATCACCTAAAGCAGGCCTGTACAACTTGTAAAGCGAGAAGGGTCGAACTACTCCAAGGAAAACAGATTTGGGCCGCACGGGTAAAATCATCATCATCATCATCATCATCATCATCATCATCATCATCATCATCATCATCATCATCATCATCATCATCATCATCATATCTCCCCCAGCACCTCTCATCATCACCACTATCATCATCTCCTCCAGCACCCCTCATCAATCCCCCAGCACCCCTCATCATCCTCATATATATGCCCCAGCACCCCTCATCATCTTCACATATCTCCCCCAGCACCCCTCCTCATCCTCATATATCTGCCCCAGCACCCCTCATCCTCATATCTCCCCCTGCACCCCTCATCATCAACCTTTGTGAGAATCACACTCTCACACCCCCATCTCTGCCCCTCACCCATACACAATACTCCCCCTCCACATGACACACAATACCCCCATGTAGACCGCACACATCCCACCCCCCTGCACCTCACCCCCCTTGCACCTCACCTCACATCACCCCCATGCACCTCACATCACCCCCTGCACCTCACCCCACTACACCTCACCCCCCCTGCACCCTCCCCCTGTACCTCCCCTCCCCTGCACCTCCCCTCCCCCACCTGCACCTCACCTCCCCCCTCCCATTCTCCTCACCTTCCCCCCTCCCCTGCACCTCACCTTCCCCCCTCCCCTGCACCTCACCTTCCCCCCTTCCCCTGCAACTCACCTTCCCCCCCTCCCCTGCACCTCACCTTCCCCCCCTCCCATGCACCTCATCTTCCCTTCTCCCCTGCACCTCACCTTCCCCCCATCCCCTGCACCTCACCTTCCCTCCTCCCCTGCACCTCACCTTCCCCCTCCCCTGCACCTCACCTACCCCCCTCCCCTGCACCTCACCCCCCCCTCCGCTTCACCTCACCTTCCCCCCTCCCCTACACCTCACCTTCCCTCCTCCTCTGCACCTCACCTTCCCCCCTCCCCTGCACCTCACCTTCCCCCTCCCCTGCACCTCACCTTCCCCCCTCCCCTGCACCTCACCTTCCCCCGCTCCCCTGCACCTCACCTTCCCCCCCTCGCATGCACCTCACCTTCCCCCCTCCCCTGCACCTCACCTTCCCCCCCTCCCCTGCACCTCACCTTCCCTCCTCCCCTGCACCTCACCCCCCCTCTGCTGCACCTCACCTCCCCCCCCCCGCTACACCTCACCTTCCCCCCTCCCCTACACCTCACCTTCCCTCCTCCCCTGCACCTCACCTTCCCCTCTCCCCTGCACCTCACCTTCCCCCCCCTCACCTGCACCTAACCTTCCCCCCCTCCCCTGCACTTCACCTCCCCCCTCCTCCCTGCACCTCACCATCCCCCCCTCCCCTGCACCTCACCTCCCCCCTCCCCTGCACCTCACCTTCCCCGCTCCCCTGCATCTCACCTTCTCCCCTCCCCTGCATCTCACCTTCCCCCCTCCCCCCTCCCCTGCATCTCACCTTTCCCTGCATCTCACCTTCCCCCCTCCCCCCTCCCCTGCATCTCACCTTCCCCTGCATCTCACCTTCCCCTCCTCCCCTGCATCTCCTTACTCTTCCCACAGAGCAGGCAGGACTAGCACGCTCGCAAGCAGTGGGCACAGGAAGTGCCACATGCATAGAGCGTGCAGTCCTGAGAGCAGGCTCGAGGGGGTGGAGGAGGTGGAGAGCGGGCTCGCGGGCTCCCGGGCGGCGGGAGAGCGGGCTCGCAGGGGGGACAGCAGGCTCGGGAGGGAGGAGGACGGGGAAAGCCGCGGCAGCCGCACAATGAATGGAGGCGGCCCGCATGTGGCCCACGGGCCGCGTGTTGTGCAGGCCTGACCTAAAGCCTGTCCTGTTCCCCACTACATCGCGGAGGCTCATCTCTCCTGGACCCTCACAGGTAACCAGCACCAAACTGAACTGTAGCCTAGGCAAAATCTCCCAAAGGGGGGAGCAGTGCTATAAAATATTTATTTTTTAAAGTTAGACTTGGGAGGGGTTTAATGTCCTCTGGCTGCTCCCTTTTGTGATGTCACTGTGTGTTCAGCAAGTGCTTGTACAGCGTGATGTCACAGTGTGTTCAGTCTCCAGCCCTCACCTCCTCTTATCTTTATTGGTTCTCTGATAAAGACAGTGTGGGATAATAATAAAGAACAGCAGGTGTAGACAGAGCACAGCCAGCGGGATCCAACTTCCAGCTTCAAGAAGAGGAAAACATATCCAGGCAACTCCAAAATAAGAAAAATTGATCAAATTTATTGCAGGCTAGTAAACAATAAATGGACTACATGAACGCACCTACGCGTTTCATGCAACAGCACTTTATCAATTTTTCTTATTTTGGAGTTGCCTGGATATGTTTTCCTCTTCTTGAAGCTGGAAGTTGGATCCCGCTGGCTGTGCTCTGTCTAACCTGCTGTCCTTTGGATTCCTTACCTGGATGGACTGCACGCCACAGATATCTGGATTGTCCCTGAAGTATACAGGTAAAGGGCCGCAGTGCCTTGTTATATTTCCTGTATACACTGGACATTATTTCATGTACTCATACTGGTTGGGTGTTTATTAATGTGTCAATCTATGTGGTTGTCACATGGACACCACTAGACACATATCCCTCCCAGTCCTATTGAATTACTACTTTGTGGACATTCCAATACTATCTGGACATTTATGCTGTATATACCTTGCAGACGAAACCATATCTGATTATTGAGCACCACACTCACTCTTATCTTGGGATAATAATAATAACAACACCAACAACTACATTTATATAGCGCTTTTCTCCTAATCGGACTCATGGCACTTCACAGTTTCAAAAAGGAAAAAAAGAAGAAAACATTTAAGGTTATAAAAGAGACCAAACTCAAGGAAAGATACACTACATGATGGGAAGATACAGTAGGTATTACATTCTGGACTGGCTGTGGGTCATTAATTAAATGCCTGGGTAAACAGATACAGCAGGTCTTGAGCCTGTCTTTATAGATTTCCAGAGAGGGGAACTCTTGAACTTTGCGAGGCAGACTGTTCCAGAGAGTGGGAACATCGTGACTAAAAGCTCGAGCCCCAAAGGAAGTCAAGCAGAGTCTGGGAACTGTTAAAAGTCCTTCATCTGCAGATTAAAGTGAGCAAATGGGAGTGTAGGGAACTAGAGGCTCTTTCAGATATCTGGGACCCTGGTCATGTAGTGCTTTTAATGTAAACAACCCAATCTTTAAATAAATTTGGCATTTCACAAGCAGCCAGTACAGAAAATAGAAAATAGGTGGCATGGGGTAAGAACAGGTGCGTTTAGTTAACAACCTGGCTGCAGCTTCTGCACCGCCTGCAGGGGGCGCAACTCTGTTTCCAGAAGACTCAGGAGAGACGTAATGAACGCCATCGTACTTGCTCCTCACCGTCTATGTCTTCCTTTCCTGCTCCCTCTTCTTCCTATGTTCCTGTTCCAGAAACTTCGGAACCCATGCAGTTAGGCAGCCATCAGCTGTCCTTCGCGGAGAAACAGCGCCGGAGAAATGAGGGACTGTGTCTCTACTGTGGCTTGCCTGGACATTTGGCCCACCGGGAGCTATCATATTCTTAATATTTTGTGCCTTCCTAAATGCAATTTTAGGTTTAGTCATCATAATATCGCTTAAAACTGGATCCAATTAAAGTACATCCCAATGTTTCCGCGTGATCTTTCTAATCATAGCCTCCTATTTGCAATACCCTGTAATAAACAGTGGTGTATCGCTAAATTCATTCATAGTCACATTAGATCTCTGTTTTTTAGGGATAAGTAGCTGTTCTCTTGGATGATTTTTACTTTAACATATTGCATTCTTGATCAAAATTTATTTATTTATAAAATATTTTACCAGGAAGTAATACATTGAGAGTTACCGCTCGTTTTCAAGTATGTCCTGGGCACAGAGTAAAACAAATAATACATGGTTACAAGTACAGTTACATAAATGAACAAAGTATACATTATATACAAGACATTGCGTGCACAGTTAAAGAAAATATATATTATGGGCGTATGAAACAGTTACAGACCAGATTAAAGTGTGAGATAGGGTGAGGTAAGGTGCTCAAAAGTGTCCTATACACAGGAAAGAGGGGAGTACAATCTGGATATTGATTATTATCAATGCATGCATTTGAGTTTTCAAAAGTTGGGGCACCAGATACCCTGAAGGTGGGGGTAGGTAGTCCAGAAACAGCCTCCTCCACCTCATTGGGTTGGCCCTGAGTACTCACTGTACCACTGCTTTCACCAGAGTCTCCCCTCCATCGCGTGCTGCTGTAGAGAGTGTAGTCCAGCAAAGTAGAGAGTAATGCAGCGCACCGCGATCCAAAGGAAGAACAGGTCTGGCCAAAAATATCTGATCTTTATTGAAGTGTCATAAAAAATGACACTTCAATAAAGATCAGATATTTTTGGCCAGACCTGTTCTTCCTTTGGATCGCGGTGCGCTGCATTACTCTCTAAAGTGTGAGATAGCCTTAGATTTGAAAGAACTTAAGCTGGTGGTGGATATGAGAGTCTCTGGTAGGTTGTTCCAGTTTTGGGGTGCACGGAAGGAGAAGGAGGAACATCCGGATACTTTGTTGAGCCTTGGGACCATGAATAGTCTTTTGGAGTCTGATCATCATAGCCTTTATCTGAGGTCCTCTTCGCTAGAATTCCAGACTGTTCATCAAAGTCTGATATCTGAGAGCAATTTCTTTGAATTCTTAACATTTGACAATATGGTATATGTTTTCTTCCACTGGTTCGAATGATTGCTCTTATGATCTAAGTATGAATTTGCGTCAACCTGTTTGAAATATGTCTTTGTAACTATGTTGTTATTTACAATCTTCAAATTCAAGTCTAAGAAATTAATCTCAAAACTATCCTCTTCACCACTTAGTATGAGGTTCCTATCATTCTCTTGAGATAACAAATAAAGCTGTTGAGATCCTCTATGGTGCCTGCCCATGCAATTAGAATGTCATCTATGTATCGCCGATAATATTTGATATGTCTGTTATAGGGGTTATGGTTCCAAATAAAATCCAACTCCCACTACTCCATAAAGAGTCCCACATAGTTAAGGGCAAAACGAGTCTCCATGGCCGTCCCAGTGGTCTTGAGATATAAGTATCCCTCAAAAAGAAAATAATTGTGATGTAAAAAAAAATGAATACTATCAAGCAAAAATTGTTGTTGATTAAGTGATAAATTATTATTTTCATAAAGAAAAGGTGCAACTGCTGAAACACCCTATGTGTGATGTACACAGGTGTAAAGAGAAGATACATCCAACGTTACCCAAAAGAAATTATCTTCCCACGTGATGGTGTGTAGTGAATTTAAAACATCTGTGCTATCCCATAAATAAGAAGGAAAGCAGCCGTGAGTGGTGCCAAGAAAGTATCTACATAATGTGATAAGTTAGATAGAATTTATCCCAGACACAATGGGATGGCCAGGGGGATCCACCAAAGTTTTATGTATTTTGGGGATGTGGTAAATAATTGGAACTCGTGGAGAGACTTTGTAAATATAATTAAACTCTTTCCCTGACAAAATCCCTGATGTTTGGGCTCAGAGAAGATGATCTTTGAGGATCATTTGGTATTTCAAGGTGGGATCACCTACTAAACGTTTGTAGGATACCCCATCCTCAAGAAGACGATAGGCTTCCTTAAGGTAATCCTCACGATTTTGTAGGACAGTACCACCGCCCTTATCAGCTTGACGAATAATTCAATTGCCATTTAGATCAAATTCTTTTAGGGTTCGTCTTTCTCCATGGTTTATATTATCTTGAGCCCTAATGTAACGTTTATCCCTACACATAGTTCTAAATTCCTTTTCAACTAATTTCCCAAAAAGTTCCACAAAATGACCTTTAGATCCATGTGGATAGAAGACCGATTTTGGTTTTAGAGCTGTATGAATCATTTTCTTAGTATAATCACTATCCATATAGGATCATAGAAGATCTTGTAATGTATCTTCCTCCTTAATATGTGGTGATATAATACTAGTGGATCTGTCTTGCTGTAAATTTGATAACCTATCGTTATCATCAATCAGTTCCAGCATCTCCTGAAATAGCACCTCATCCATCGTGTTTGAATCTATTTCAAAATCATCCACAGAACATTTTATATTTGTGCTAGTGGATATCTTTGAATCTCCAATGTTGTGTACCATAGTATTATCCATTACTGGACACAAAGTTCTATTCTTTTGGAACTTGGCAACATTTCTTTTTAATGTTACCTTGCGGAGAAATTTTTGTAAATCAACATACAGATTGAATTCATTAGGTTGATTTACTGGGGTGAAGGTCAAACCCTTTGTAAGAACACTGACCTGTGACATAGATAGAGTATGTTTGGAAAGATTGTAAAACCCCAACACTCTCAACGTTTCGGTTGTGGGTTCCGTATCGGTCTTACATTGGTTCCCCCCCCCTTACCTCTGCTTCCCCTATTTGTCCCTTGTTTCATCCTCCCCTCAACCAAGGTATTTGTTCTTGTGATTTGGAGGGCTGTGCTTTCTTTTTCGGGATTGTTCCCGTTAGCAACTGAAAATCCTTCTCCTTATGAGATGAAGTCGAAGGGACTTGGGGAGTGGTGGGTTCAGAATCATTTGTTGAAATTTGTTTAGAACCTGAAAATAATTTGACAAAGATATATTATTAGTATCTTTCTCTTTAACATACTCTCTCCTAAATTGTTGTCTAGTTTCCAGTTCAGGTCTAGTGTTCTGAGCTAAACCTCTCATACAATTCCCTTTTATTCTGACCTTGTTTGTTACTATGGTCATTTCGGGAATACACATTTCTCTTATTAGTGTCATTAGGGAGCCTGGTTCAATTCCCGGTGTCGGCTCCTTGTGACCTTGGGCAAGTCACTTTATCTCCCTGTGCCTGAGGCACCAAAAACATAGATTGTAAGCTCTACAGGGCAGGGACCTGTGCCTGCAAAATGTCTCTGTAAAGCGCTGCGTACAATTAGCAGCGCTATACAAGAACATGCTATCATTGTTATTATTATATTTCTGATGACCCTTAGGTTTTGAATAATGTGTTTTCTTCCCTTCTCCCCTCCTCTCCTTAGGTGTAGGGTGATTAACATTGGGATAAGGATTTTTACTTTCAGAGCTTTCTCTATTTTTATGTGTCATATGTTTTTGTGTCATTATTAAATTATATTGCATTATCACTAATTTTGCTTTTTTCCTTTGTATTCCCTCATGCGCCCTTTTTTGTGTTTTAAATATGAGACAACCAGCCTTAAATCCCACTTTATGTTTTTTTTAACCTTGGGCTAGAAAGATACATATTTTATAAATGATTGTGTCTCCTGCACTGTAGAACTTACACTGTTCCTGCCAAGATTTTGTGCAGGAGAGTTAGACAGGAGGGCAGTGGGTGCATGCGGGAGAGAGGCAGTGTGTGCAGGAGAGGGAGATGAGGGTAGTGGGTGCAGGTGAGAGAGAAAGGGGGCAGTGGGTGCAGGTAGGAGGGAGAGAGGTAGTGAGTGCAGGTCGGAGGGAGAGAGGCAGTGGGTGCAGGAAGGAGGGACAGTGAAGAAGTGGATACAGGAGGTAGAGACAGGGTCAGTAAGGTCGACAGGAGTGAGAGAAAGAAGGATGCAGTGAGTGCAGGAGGGAGAGAGATTGTGGCAGGAGGGAGGGGTGGGTTTGGGGGGGGGGGTGTAGGAGAGAGGAGGGCTGGCGTTACAGGTCCTATCTCCCTATAGAAACTAGTACATTCCTGGGAGCCTCTGTACGGACTGGCTGATTGGCCGTCATGTGATCTCCTCTTTCTGGGGGTTAAACAAGGGATTGTGGGATATGTGGTCCTGCTATCTTAAGCAGTTCAAAAATTGGACTGGCAGCTGGACTACAACTTCCAGAAGCCCCTGCCCATGTAGCAATGAGGGGGCGGAGCCCTGAAAGCACGCAGCCCTGTGTAAGGAAGCCATTAGCCCAATACTCTGCATCCAGCCAGGGACAGTTCTTTTGGTACTCTCCCCCCTCTATACCCATGGGGGCACACTAATCTTTGGGGCCCATAGGCATGTGCCTACTGGGTTATATGGCCATGTCTGCATAGCAGTGATAACTCAGGTCATGCCATCTGATTATGTAACCTAGTGGCATGTTCAATACGTACATTATAGGAGATACGATACAACTCTGTGGCACTCCACATGACAAGGGTGCATGGTGCAGAGGAGAACACTCCTGAAGATCCTCTCTGTGACTGCTAGTGAGAAAAGATCTGAACCAGGTGAAAATTGTGCCACCACATCCACAGAAATCCTTCAGGCGCTCCATTAATATCCCATGTTCCATGGTATTAAATGCTGCAGAGAGGTCAAGTACTAAAATCGAACAGTAACCTCTGTCTCTCGCCACCATGAGATCATTGAGCACACAAACAAAGCTGTTTCAGTACTATGCCGTCATCTGAATCCTGACTGGATTGGGTTATAAATGTCATGGGTTAGTAGACAGGTTTCCAGTTGGGTTGCCACCACTTTCGCAATAACCTTCCCTAGGAAAGGAAGGTTTGATACGCCTGTAATTCACCGTGCAATCCGGGTCTAATGAAGTCCTTTTTTAAAAGTGGTCTGATGATTGCTTCCTTCAGTGATTCTGCAAGATCCCCACCTGCAATGAACCCAGGACTATTTTGGCAAACACTGGGCCGATTACATCTACACAGCCTAAGGCCCGGGCCATAGAGGGGGGGAGCCGTGCTGAGGCGAGCGGACGCTGAGGCTCGCCTGCAGAAGCTGGGCGATTTCATGCCCATACAGGCGAGCCAGCGTCCGCGATCGGAGGTGGGGGGAGACTGTAGGGAGGCGGGGCAGTGACGTCGCTGGGCCAATCGCCCGCGACGCACTGACGTCGACGTCACGGCGCCGACGTCACGGCGCCGTGACGTTGACGCAGCCCCACTCTCATTGGAGGGTTTCAGCTGACAGTGCGCTGAAAAACAGCTTGGCGCTCGGCTGAAACCTCCAACTCCTCCGCACGCCTGCGGACGCTCGCGTGAGCCCCCTCTCAAGGCATCCTCATTGAGGATGCAGGGGCTCAGCGCGGAGCGTCCGCACGCCTCAGCACGGCCTGTCCATCTATGGACACGGCCTTAGAGAAGGCGTGTTGGGACTGGGTCCAAATCACAGGTAGTGGGACGGAACCCCTGGATTGTTTGCACAATATTTTCTACATCCAGATGGTCAAAGTTAGACCATAAAGCCAGAGAACATGCATTTGCATACCTGGAACCCTGACACTTGTTAGATTGCACAGTCGGGACCCCAGCCCAGGTGAAGATAACTTTATCAGAGAAGAAGAAAGAAAAATAATCACAACGGGACTGTGAAAAGGCTTCACCAGACTGCTGACATGCTGGTTTGCAAAGCCTCTCCATGGTGGGGAGGAGGTGAGCCGGTCAATTGTCTGCTGGGTAAAGAAAATAATTTAGAGGCTCCTAAATACCAGTAATTCAACTTGTAACTAATTTCCCAAAAAATGAGAACAACCAAACGTGCTAGTATTAGTATTATTTGTTTAGGGAAGCCAGCTAGACTGTTACATTTTTGTTTTCTGGTCGATCACAAAGGATTGTACCTTCGAGCAGCAAGGAAAGGTTTTCTAGCAGCAAAATGGTTTGTTCATTGAAGAACTTTTCAAATGAAGACCTGAAAGCTTGAACTTAAACAGCAAACTCTCTATTTATTCCTTTGTCAAAATAGGTACAGCATATTAAAGTTCAAGTAAATGCTATGGTTCTGAAAAACAAAATATTCTAGTGTAGCAAAAAAATAAATAAAATAATAAATAAATATACAATGATGGAGACGCTGGTTAAAAAGCCCAAAAGCATTTATTTTACGTCAGTATTTTGGTTCCATAAAAAAATTAATGGGAGATTTGGCATTTAAGATATGCGAGTAGAACAAGAAAACTATTTCTAAAAGAATACAAATACTAAAACCTCATTTGGGATATGGCAGTTGTTTTGTACAACTCTTTGTAGGTTTTTCTTTAAACAACATAATTGTGCCTCCTGTTATCTATATCCCGCAGTTGTTATCACCCATCCACAAAATGTTCAGCTCGTCTCTCCTAGTGAAAAATTGTTTCTGGAAGCTAAAGTTAAGACCATGAATGGAAAGTACAATGACATTGTACTGTGTGCTTATATAATCAGTAAGTGAGAGGCACTGGCCAGTAAAGCTATCACGTGTAAAACAACGAGTAAGGTTATAGTTAAAATTGACTATACAAAACTCTTCTTGCTGCTTCTACAATAGTCAAGAAGTTAAGGGATTTTTATATGCAGGATGTTTTGATTTGCAGTTCGGGTTGCCAGGTGTCCAGTATTTAACTGGATTGTCCTGTATTTGGACACTGTCCAGTAAAAAAATGAGAGGTAATACTGGGCATGTATGTGGCATGTATGGGCATGAGGCATGTATTACCTCTCTGGACATGGTTACCTGACCGGCTTGGGATGTTGCGGGATTTTCCCGAGCAGGGACAGAGCAGGGCTGTTGTTAGGGGGCTGAGCAGCTTTCTTCATCCTGATTGGCTGCTGCTGGGTAATGCAATGCATATTTCACCATTGTATCCAGTATTTTTGGAGACGCCACCTGGTAACCCTATGTGCACATGCAGCCTGAGTATAACATTGGCACATGTTTGGAGAACAGGGTTTTGGATGGTTATGATTTAACCTCAGCCACTAACTCTTTTTCCTTGATCGTCTGAGAGCAAAGAGGTTCAACGGGTTTGTAATGTTATTAAGTTGATATTACACTATCCCTGTAACTTTCTAGAATGATATAGTAGTTGTTGCCACTACCCTGACTTAAATTTGTAACTAATGAGTGGCTGTTCCAGCCCATCCCATTAACGCCTGGCACACACTGCACACACTGTCATTTGAGCTATTTTTTCATTGGAAGCTAATTATTATACAATATGAATGTAAAGTTGCCTCTTCATTCCAGCTTCAAGGAGTTCTGGTTTGGACCAGGTTTTGGAGGGGAATTAGCTCAAATGAGCAGAGCACTCGCTTAGCCTGTGAGAGGCAGCAGGATGAATGCTCCAAAAACGTTTCACTGATCCAATGTCTTCAAATATATTAGTTCTGGTTCGGGAGATGAAAGTGCAGGTTAATACATAAATTGAAAAGGTCTCCTTGTTAACAGGGGATCCCCAGTTGTGTAATCTCCCATTCCCATCTAAGAAATATCAATAGCTGCAATTTTCTGTATTTAAAAAGAAAATCAGAAACTATTTTTAAAACCTTACATTTCTCATCATATTTAAAAGGTGCAGCCATATTTAGCAAGGCATAGACTGAACAGAAAGTACTTTGTCTTATAACCCTTTCTCTAAGAGTTTCTCTGATTTTGAGGGCAGCCAACATAAATTTTAGGGCCCATGACAAATTAAAGGAGCAGAACACCCCCCTTTAGTCCCCTCTCCCCTTAATTCCTCCCCTCATTAATCCCCCCCTCATTAATCCCCCCCCCACCACACAGTGCACTGGGGGTCACTGAGAGTGGGAGAATGAGATATGGGTCTGGGAGGGTTGGGTGGGGGAGGGAACTAGATAAGGGGGTAGTTATGGGTCTAGGATGAGGGGTAGAGGAGGGGGGGAGAGAGAAGGGGGGTAGAGAAGCAGGGGGGGAGAGAAGGACGGGGAAGAGAGAGCAGGTGGGGGGAGAGAGGAGAGAGGAGGGGGGCGAGAGAGAGGAAGGTAAGGAGGGGGAAGGAGAGAGGGAGGAAAGGAGGGAGAGAAAAAGAGTGGGAAAGAAAGAGAGAGAAGGGGGAAGGTGAGGGAGGGAGAGATGGAGGGTGGGGGGGGGGGTGGGGGGGGGAGGGGGCTGAAGGAGAGGGAGGAGCTGAGTGTGCCCACCTGGAGCCTTGTTGGAGGATTGAGGGGATTGCAGCTGTGCCTGCTGGAGGTTGCCTATGGAGGTGTCTGACAGCGAGGCCCTCCCTTCCACCGGCCTACAGTATGCTGCCTCTAACAGGCACCTCTGCAGACACCCTCCAGCAGGCGTCCTCTGACACACTCTCCAGCAGGCGTCCTCTGAGGATCTGCCCACATGTTAGGTTTGCTCGGCAAGGGGCTCGGGCCCCATTACTCACCAGGACAGGAATCCCAGCTGTGTTCCCCTGTCGGTGGCCCTGCTGACTGCCAATATATTTGCTAATTTGAACACAGTTATGTAAGACTGTTCACTATGATAAATGCCACCAAATATACAATATATAATTTCAGACCTGTAAACCGTCAATGATTTTTTGTGTCTCATTGGTTTAGAGTCGGTTTCACTGATTTTTAGCATCATCCTATCGTGGACTATAATGAAATTTCAGTCATAAAATGAAGTACTTTTCCATATAAATGTCACTTTTTTGGTCCAGATCCACCAAATCTCACAGATTTTTGTCTTGGGATGTTGACATCTCTGTACTTATTTTTCTGTGCATTTTCTTATCTGTATGTATATATTTATTTATATAGCACCATCCATGTTATAGCAGTAAGATGCATAACATAATAGGAATCAGCATTTCATACATAAAAGTATTATGCATAAAGTCTAAAAATTAGGAAAAGGAGTCTCTGCCCCAAAGAGCTTACAATCTAAATGCTAGGAGTCTAGTATACACATACATGGGAATACAAGTATAAACCAGAGAGAACCAAATAGTTGACTTCGCAGAATCACTGTGTAAAGCAATTTTCATTGTTTTCTGCTTATAAATATTTATTGACATTGCTGAGAACATTCTGAGTATTCACTGGTTGGGACGTTGCTAGGGGTCTCATTTTCTCCTTACAAATGCTGTGATCTACAACATTAGTTATTTGCCTAATAAGAGAGCTCCAGTAGGTAGAGTAATACTGGGGCAGTCACTTTCAGGGCGGAGCACTCATTTAACACCCTTATGTTAATGATTGATGACACTGCGTTGCTTTATAATGTTTTGCAGTCTCACCTAACCATGGATGGGCTAAGCAAGAGGGGGTAACAGGAAAATGGAATATTACTGAACGGGAGGGAAACAGAGAACAAAAATATAATTCATATGAGGCTCAGCCTGTTCTTCATTTGTATATGTATTTATGTGAGTCTGTTATATTATATCTTAACTGAGTATTTGTAAACATGTTCATGCATATATTTGTTTTATCAACTAATAAACTCAGACACCTGTGATATATTTAGTATAATAAACACCTTGTTTTGAATAGGCATGAATAAACCCTTCTGGAAGACCGATGGCACTGTACGTGACTACTTGAGTAGCGATCAGGGGGTTGCAACCAGCCCCCAATAACGGGAAGAGGAGGGTGCTCCCCTTCCATTCTATGGGAGTGGTGAATTCACCCCTACAAAATGAGCAAAAATAGCCAGACGTTTCCCGTACATGATAAGGGACACTGACATGCCAGCCACCACGACATACAAGGAATGTGATAAGGGCAGCCGGAGGGTTTAATCACCATTGCATGTTAAGATGATTCTCCTCCCTTCTAAAAATGTACTTTCTGTGATACGGTCATATTAATGTATGCAATGTTATATTAGACTATGACTAAGTATTTCCAATAATTGTTTTCTTCCCTGCACCTCTAAAGAAAAAATGCACCATAGTGGGGACTTTTCATAAGTGTCGCAAGCATAAGGGTATGTCCAATTTTTTTCCAAAATATATAACCAATCTAGGATTATCACAAATTATTGTGGTGGTGAGAGAATGGAAAGGTATTTGTAAGATGGTCAACTGGGAAAATATGTTGATTGATTTAATTTTTAATTGCAAAGCAGTTACAATGTGAGGCTGAGAATCTGAATCCATAATATTCAGGAATCCTTCCTATTGTCTCAGTCTGAACATATACAATGTACTCTTTTGACAAGTGCGCATGGAGCATTATCCAAATCTTCTTGAATTTTAGACCATTATATTAATCTTTTATGTGCTCCTTAGCACTTGATATGTCGGTATATATGTTTCCATCTGGCAGTTTGGTATTAAATTGATAGAGTTGAAGCAATACCAATACTAATACAGTATGTGCATTTTTCTATCAGTGTGTCGCGAGAGAAGGGATATGGGACATATCATATCAATGTTAATGAGCCAGGATAGACAAAGGACTTTGAATCCACAGCTGCATTCAATCTTAACCCCTTCAGTGTACATCTGCATCGCCCTAAGGGCGGACTCCTGATGGGGTTCCCCGAGAACTGCTCCCCTCTGCACAAAACCAGCGTGCTAACGCTTAACTTCTACTTTTGCTTATACTATGTGGAACGTCAACTCCACCCACTGGAATGTTAATGAGCCAGGAAGACAAAGGTCTTTGAATCTATGGTTTAGTTCAATCTGAACTCCTTCAGTATACATCTGCATCGCCCCAAAGGCGGACAGCCTTTGGTGAAGCTGAACAGGCAACTGAAGGATGTGAGCCGTTTGGTGATGTTAAAGCTTGTCTATTTCAATCTGGAACTCACCAGCATTTTTATCCCCTCTACCCAATTTTCCAACTCTATCTGTCCATGAAATGTCTGTGAATTGACTGTATAACCCTGTTTATTTAATGTAAACCATGTATTGTTATAACTTCCTGGTAAAACAGTTTATAAATAAATAAATATTGGCAGTGGTTGACAAATCACCAAAAAATCTACTCGCCACACAAAAAAATCTACTCGCCACCTAGTACCAAACGTGTGCTGCTTGGGCCAATATTTACTCGCCCGGGGGTTAAATCCACTCGCCCGGGGCGAGCAAATGTATAGGTTTGTCGAACACTGAATATTGGTATGCATAAACTGTTGCTTTTCTTGCCATAATTTTTCCATTCCTTCCTTTCTTTTTCTTCTACTTTAAATATGTCTCCTGGTCTGAGCATGTGTTAAACTAGCAAAAGTTCCTATAGGATTTATGTGAAATAGGCACAACGTAATAAACATATTTCTGCCATTTGACGCATGCATTATTTTTTGTTTTTAGTGTATACAATATACAAATTGTGCAGGGATTTTGTCACTATTTTATTTACCCACTGAAACCCTGTTATTTGTCTGGTTTGTAACCTTCTACCAGCTTTACAATGTACAACAAGTAACCAAGTTCAATGTTGATGGATCCAAAAAAGAAGGGAGTCGAATGTAACCCCAAGCAATGTGCTTGCGATACTAGTGTGTATATATATATATATGTAACGGTGTTTCTGGCCCGGCCTGACCCACCCAATCTCACATTGGCCCCTGTGGTCTAACCGGACCCCATTACAGTGTGGATATGTCATATGGTGCACCTGTTGGCTACAGGACTCCTGAGTCTCCCGCATGATGGTGTGTGGGGAGAACCCGTCTAGACAGGCAGCTGAGGTAGTGTGTTGAGTCTCACCTAGTGCCAGTGCAGCGCCTCCACCTCACCAGGGTCCCTGCGTCCGCATGGGGATGATCCTGACGAGGAACTCCTACGTGGTGCAACCTCCTGTGCAATCATTGGACTCTCACACACAGGGGTTTCTCTGATCAGCTCCATCTTTATTGTCACGGTGAGCATAGCTGCCCTCCACAATGGGTATATTCAGCCGATCATCTTGCCCGTGCTCCCTTTAGATAGGTATATCACCTAAATCAGGGATTCACTTATTCCCGCAGGAATCACTGTCCTGTGCCAGGTCCCTGGACACAGCCTCCCATGGAGTTACTATAACATAACTGACACTCTGACAGAACTTGAACTCCTTCCAGCACTTAGGTATAACTCTTCCTCAACTAACTTTAGAACACAGTGCTGTGCCTTATGTAAGCTTCTGAGGCTGACACACCTCTGACATCACTAACCATGGAGTCAGAGCATGTGACCAGTCCCAGCCATACACAGGGCACCCCACCAGGGTGTGAGGGGAAACCTCCATGATTAATACTGGCATGCCCACACTTACCAGGCCTTACTGCCAGCAGGAGAGATGACTGTAGGCATTTTACATGACCGCTACATTCTCCCCCTGGTGAATCCCATCGTCTTCGCTGGGACCTAAATTTAGATACCTCTTTCCAGGAAACACTGCAACAGAAAACATAATCAACATCACACAAATTTCCTCATAATGCAGTACACATGAATACAGTCATCCGCCAAGCCCGCCCCGACCAGCAGCCACAGACCCGCGTGATGCGTTAGTACCCCCTAAAAATAGTGATCTGGGTCAGGTTTCCTCACCTCCCTGTTACCCATATCCAGGACCGTGACATAGTAATGCCTAGGCGATCCTCTCTCTGGCCTATAGGTCACCCTATGTTTGTGGATATTTCTCCCTATGCTCCACACTCGCATCAGGGTGTCTATCCTTTCCTCCGCCTTCTTACCTACAATGGCGCTCCCCCTATTTACTAAATACAGCTCTATAGTCTCTTGGAGCCACCTTTCCCTATTGTCCTCAATTTCATCCATCAGGGGCTCCGGAACATAGGGATACTCCAACCCATGGGACTTTTTATACTTGACTATTATAGCCCTCTCCGCCCTACTGACCCTGGTCAGATCAGCATTACCTGCCCTCCCAGGTAACACCCATGATAGGGGCTCATCCGGATCGACTGGATCTGACAGTGTGTGGCGCTATGTGTGGCGCTGGATCTGACCCATGGGCGCTTTGTCTCTACGCTCCAGCTGGAACCACCTCTCCTGTAATTCCCTGTCCCTCTGCTCGGGTGTAAACTCTCCCTCTTTCCACCAGAAATCTACCACGTCCTCCCGCCGGATGAGGAACCGAGTACGGTCCATCCACGCGGAGTACCCTTCAAATAGCGGGGCCCACCACCGGGTTTCCTTAAATGGGTTAGGCCCTGGTTCCCTGTCGTCGTCAAATGAAAATACCCCTGAAGATCTCGTGGATCGCTGTGTGAACCACCTCGAGGACCCCGGGGCCTTTACCACTGGCTGGGGTGCTGTATTTGCCACCCTCAATTCTCCTCCTCCCCGTGAATCGCCCTCCGTAGCGCCACTGCGCTGCCTTTCCCCAGTCCGTCTTCCCTCTCCCCCCGGTGAATTGTCCACGTACTCCAGGCTAGGCGGTGAACCCGGTGACCGTGTGATGGGGGTAGGGGTATTAACTAGGGCTTGGGGCTGGGCACAGGGGCACAGGGCAGGACCCCACGGGATCATGGCCCGCTCCTGACTGTCCGTGGACTGATCCAAGGAGGATGCCTCACCCTCCACAGTCCTGAGATCGTCTCTCAATTCTCTGGGCCTTGTAAGCGATCGGGGACCTCCCCCCGACCGCCGAAGCGTCGCTGCTTCTTCTTCCTGGGTTCCGCCGTCGCCACCGGAAGTGACGTTCTCCCCGGAACCGGAAGCGTCGCCATCTCGCGTGGGACCCCCATGCGGGATCTCTTCCTCTATGACGACATCCGGTTGCTCCGCCGTCGCCACCGGAAGTGATGCCGTCCCTCCACGTGCGCTTTGGGCCTGGCGCGGCCCTTCCAGCGCTTCGCCGTCTGCTGCAACCAAGTAAGTAATAGGGCTGCTTGGCTTACCCGTCCGCAGGGGTGTAGGCGTCTCTCTCCCGTCTCCGCCAGGTCCTAGGATGGCGGGACTCCGTCGGTCGGATCGCCGATCTGCGGGGGACGTCCTGCCACTCACCCCACGGGGTGTCGTTCTCCCGGTCTGCCTTTTCAGCTCCGCTCTTACCACCGCCAGCTCACGGAGGTCCTCGTCCGAGTAATCCCCTTTGCCAGACTTAGGGGTCTCCGGGCGGGGTGACAGTCTCTTTTCCCCGAACGCGGGGGTTGATTCAGCCGCCTCAATCGCCAGTGACCCAGCCGACTTGACCGGCTCCAGTCCCTTGTTTCCGGGACTCGCGCGGTTGCTCCATAGCGCGCCCGGGGACTTGGCGGAGCGCCTTGTCATGCCCACCGGGGGGTCAGCAGGCTGTATAGGAATAAATGTGGGCATAGGCCACAGGTACAAAGTCCCGCAATGAGGGCAACGTGCCGCTGTACTAACCGTGCCTCCGGGCAGCCCGCATTGTAGGCAGAGCCCGACCACCGTCTCGGTGCCAGCCACCCGTACCACCAGTAGCCCGCCGGGTACTGAGTAGGGCTGTGTAGAGACCATTGTGCCCACAGTGGAGGAGCAGGCCATTCTCTTGGTAGGGACCACTTCCAGTGTAGGTCTCTCCAAGTCAGTGGTTCCTCGCAACTGACTGGTGGAAGTTGCTGGATCCACCACTCCCTGCTTCGGCTCCTCCCTTCTCTGACAGAGCTGGAACCCGCCCCCAGGGGTCATAATAATGGGCGGGTCCCACAGGGGAATGTCATGCCCCTTAACTAAGACCGCTCCTTTCTCAGCCCTGGTGGGCGCGGCTAGCGTTTTCGCGCCAGTCTCCTCCTCAGAGCTGAGGTCCTTTCCCGCGGCTAACTCCCGCCTTTTTCTTGCAGCCGCTTTTTGTGCAAGATATCCTTCTTTCTTGCACTTGCCTTCCGCGGCCGGAACTACTTTCGGTAGTGGCGCCGTCTGGATATCAATCCCTGGGCCCAGTGGGTGCATCCCCACAGGCCATAGTTGAAAGTCACTCCCCCTGGTAGAAATCAGGGGAGGGTCCCATAAACTCAACGGTTGACTCAGCACAGGGGCTGAGTGAGTCACTGTCCATTCCGGCGCAGCCATAGCTTTCGCGCCATGCCCCCCTTCAGGGCGGGGCTCTGCTGTTCGCGCCATTCCCGGCCAGCTTTTTGCAAGTCCTGCACCAGCCACATTTTCTGTAACTGTCCCATGCGGTTTCCCTAGCAAGCGGGAACCGCCATTTTGGTTGACTTTTGAGCCCAAAAAGTCCATCTGTTTGCTCTCCTCGCGGGGTTCTCCCCCAATTATAACAATTTCTTCACACTCTTCAAGGGTGGCCCCTCACTGTCCCATACAGGATAAAAACGGGGCAGCCATAGCCTTCGCTCCGCTCCAGAGCAGCCTGGTCAATGACAACTCGGCGACCGTTTGCTCTTCAGTGGGTTGCACGCCACGGGTGCCCTCCCCATCAGCCTCTGGTCGCCATTTTATGTTCTCCGCACCACGCGGATCCTCCATCCTCTCGTAGCAGTTGTCGTACATGGGGCTCCGCTCTGCGGGGCAGCCACCACACCGGTACAATAAAGATTAGCTTCAGATGCACCACCACATGTGTACCCGAACTAGGCTTGACTCAATGTGCACTACCTCAGGCTAGGCTCACTCTCTCAGTGTCTGCTGTGTCTCCTTCCTCCCAGTCTGTGCTCCCTATGGTAAGTGTCTGGAATGGGCTAGGTACTCTGGCTTCTGCCATGCAGTACTTGGGGCGTCTACCTCTCTTGGTCAGCCTAGCGCAGACCCTCTCCAGGACTCCTGACCAAGTTAACAGGCTATCCCTTTAGGCATCCTACCAACTAGCACTACCTCAAGGTGACTCGGTCAGCTATAGCCCGGCTCCAGACCCCTCACTCCTTTCAGGCCCCTAGGTTGTCCCTGCGAACTGACAATATCCCGTCAGCCCCCTGACTACCCCTAGGTCCGTCCCTACGCAGCACAGAGTGGCAGCAGACACTCTCCCTGTTTCCCAGTGTGCCTAGCTAGAGCCTGTCCTGTTGACGGATCTGATCTCAGCAGCTCGCCTCCAAATGTAACGGTGTTTCTGGCCCGGCCTGACCCACCCAATCTCACATTGGCCCCTGTGGTCTAACCGGACCCCATTACAGTGTGGATATGTCATATGGTGCACCTGTTGGCTACAGGACTCCTGAGTCTCCCGCATGATGGTGTGTGGGGAGAACCCGTCTAGACAGGCAGCTGAGGTAGTGTGTTGAGTCTCACCTAGTGCCAGTGCAGCGCCTCCACCTCACCAGGGTCCCTGCGTCCGCATGGGGATGATCCTGACGAGGAACTCCTACGTGGTGCAACCTCCTGTGCAATCATTGGACTCTCACACACAGGGGTTTCTCTGATCAGCTCCATCTTTATTGTCACGGTGGGCATAGCTGCCCTCCACAATGGGTATATTCAGCCGATCATCTCGCCCGTGCTCCCTTTAGATAGGTATATCACCTAAATCAGGGATTCACTTATTCCCGCAGGAATCACTGTCCTGTGCCAGGTCCCTGGACACAGCCTCCCATGGAGTTACTATAACATAACTGACACTCTGTCAGAACTTGAACTCCTTCCAGCACTTAGGTATAACTCTTCCTCAACTAACTTTAGAACACAGTGCTGTGCCTTATGTAAGCTTCTGAGGCTGACACACCTCTGACATCACTAACCATGGAGTCAGAGCATGTGACCAGTCCCAGCCATACACAGGGCACCCCACCAGGGTGTGAGGGGAAACCTCCATGATTAATACTGGCATGCCCACACTTACCAGGCCTTACTGCCAGCAGGAGAGATGACTGTAGGCATTTTACATGACCGCTACATATATATATATATATATATATATATATATATATATATATATATGTGTGTGTGTGTGTGTGTGTGTGTGTATATGTGTTTGTATGTATATATACGTGTATGTGAGTATATATGTGTTTGTATGTACAGGCATACCCCGGTTTAAGGACACTCACTTTAAGTACACTCGCGAGTAAGTACATATCGCCCAATAGGCAAACGGCAGCTCACGCATGCGCCTGTCAGCATGTCCTGAACAGCAATACTGGCTCCCTACCTGTACCGAAGCTGTGCGCAAGCGGGGAGATTATAGAGCCTGTTACAAATGCGTTATGTACATCAGTTATGCACGTATATGATGATTGCAGTAAAGTACATGCATCGTAAAGTGGGGAAAAGGTAGTGCTTCACTTTAAGTACATTTTCGCTTTACATACATGCTCCGGTCCCATTGCGTACGTTAATGCGGGGTATGCCTGTATATATATATGTGTGTGTGTAATTTGTACAAACCTTTGAACAGAAAAACAATTAAAAAAATAAAGCCACTGATTGTGAGATGCATTTTATTCCCCCACATACGTTGATCAGAATTAGGGAAAGGAAAAAATAAGTTTGTCGTACGTTAATGCTTATACAGTATATGCCTATAAGTGTGTGTACAGTATAAGTATGTGTTTGTGCGGGTGTAATATTCATGCATGTGTCGCGGCTCTCTGAATATTTTGGACAAAGACATTTCTATAAAATGGCTCTTCTTCCTGGAAAAGTTGCAGACCCCTGGCATAGCCAGTAAGCCTTATAACATTGCATTCTGCATTGTCAATAGGTACAATTAAACTTGCCAGATACAGTATATAAGTGGTTTCAAGCCACTTACCAGTGCAATTAAGACAGCACTTGCATACATAATGTTCTGGCCACGTTTCACTCATCTGCAGAATGGACAGAGATGTTGGCAAGAATTGAAGTGGAATTGTTATATAAGGAGCAATGAAAAGTTCCACTATGGTATAAACAGGTTTTTCTAGTTCTTGTTTTGAAGGGAATCACAGTGAGTAAACATACAGCAGGTTGCAAATATCACTGTCTCGCAGTCATCATAAACACCATATACATGCACTTTTATGACGGGTGCTTTAATAAAGAAAGAGGAGGGACTATTAAAAAAAAGGGGAAAGAGGCAGGATAAAAGTAATCATTTTCAGAAAAAGAAACTGCAGACATTACAATTGGCTGACCTTTATTTACTCTACTGGGGAGAGATGTGTTTTTTTTTAAACAACTTGGTAATGAAGCTGACTTTCCTAAAGAAATAATATTAATGGTTAAAATTTCATTATTTACTCTTTTGTCCAGTGAAAATATGTTTTTCTTTTAAATTGGTAATTTGGTCAATTGGAAGTGTAATCATGTCAATATAGGGTCGCCAGGTGGCTTCTCCAAAAATCCTGGACAGAATGGCCAAAGGTTCAACGCGCTCAAGACACACACACACACACACACACACACACACACACACACACACACACACACACACACACACACACACACACACACACACACACACACACACACACACACACACACACACACACACACACACACACACACTTCTTTCCGCTCAATGCTGTTTCCTCCCCTTATTGGCCCAACCCCCAAGCTTCTGAGACCTCCTTCTGATTGGTTGCTGCTGGGTAATGTGACCAATCAAGATGGAGGAAGCTGCCCAGCCCCCTAGCAACAGCCCTGCTCGGGGGGAAATTTCCGCCTAGGACAGTCCGGTTCAATACTGGACACTTGGCAACCCTACTTCAAGCCATTTCTAATCTTCCACATGACCTGTTTGGTGAATAGAGGCCTTATTATTCCTCCTGGACTGAAGGAGTACTGGAGCTCAATGCATGTTCACTGACTTTTCAAGTAGGTGAATCCAGTTGAAATCCTACTGTCAGTTCTCCTGGTGACCTTGGGCCAGTAACTTTATCTCCCTGTGCTCAGGCACTGACATTAGATTGTAAGCTTTTTGAGGCAGGGCTTATTGTGTCTGAAAATGTGTGTGCACAGGACTATATGTAACATGGTATGTCCATAAGTACCTCTCTTTTCCCCAAAGTGTATCTGTGATGTAAGTCCATAGTAAGTTCAGGGTCTTCATGGGTTAATCTATGGGCCCCTTTCCGCTCACTTATAAGTGATGGAAGTAAGGTGGTGACTCATGGCCTGTGTAAGCCTATCGGTGATGGGTACAGTATATGAGCCCGCCCCTTCCTGAAGCTAACCAGTGGGTGTTGCAAAGTTAGAGCAGTCTTGGTCTGCATTCCAAGGTGAGAGCATGGGCTGTCAGCCTCTCCCATGGCATGGATGAGCTGGCCCACCTCAGTCCTAAGGGCCTGAGGACCGCCAAGACTCAAGGCCCCATACAATCCGGCATCACCATCCTGAAGTCCTGGGATGTTGGACTTCAAGAACTCAGCTGTATGAAGAGTTGCTTTATCATGTCCAATAAACCTACTTGTTCACCATACCCCTGCCTAGGTGTCAGTTCCTGGGCAGGAGGGGTAGGGAGTGCTGTGAGGGAGCTGACATCCTACATCCTAGGATCCCATAACAGCTGGAGGCGCTGAACCAAGGAGCAAGAACCCAGAGACCACCCAGAAGCCTGTCCTGTTGCCTCTTACCATTGCGACTACTCAGCTCTCCTGAAACAGCAGGTATGCCTCAGCACCACACTAAGAGAGTAGTTCAGTGTATCTCCCAGAGTGGGGGGGGGGGGAGGGGTGAAACATGGGTTAAATATATAACAAAACATGGTATTACTTGTATTATTAGCATGTTAGGAGAGTGAGAAAAGGCAGAAATTAATGTTGCTTGTTTTGCTTTTAAATAAGGAGTTTTAACTGTTTTAAAATGAAAGAGATTAAGTAGAAATTGTATGCATGTTAAAGTGACCTGGCAATGGAAGCGCTGGATGCTGTGTGATTATGGTGTAAAGCATTTTTGAGGACCTGTCTGAGATGTGAATGTGCTCTTAAGTGTATCATCATCATCATCATCATCCTCATCCTCATCATCATCCTCATCATCATCATCATTATACTGTATAAATCTTCTGTAGTATTTGATTAGAAGGTAAACCTTAAATGATTAGAAGAACATTAAGATAAGCTGTAGGCTGTGATTCCTTCTAGCACAGGGCCGGACAACCTGACTTGGAGTTGGAGCCACAATTTATCAGTGCCATTGTCAAAGGGCCACAATAATAAAAACAATCTAATTAATACCGGTCTGTACATGTTTTGGACTACCTTGGATTAATTTTATGTTTTCAGCTCTGTAAGTGCTTTTTATTTATATAAAGTTTGTTCTACCTTTTCCAGCATCCTTTTCCTCTTTTTGCCTGGGATTTTCCCTGTGATTCCAGATGACATCAAAAGTTGGTTACTTTAACAACCTAAAGGCATATTACTTATACACACAATGTGAGTTGATACACTATATGGTTATAGAAATTATATCTATATATATACAGTATTACACTATGGGGTTCATGCACTAAGCAGCGGAAAATTGCATTCGGCAGGGTTTGAATTCGCCATGTTTTTGGCGTATTACACTCGCTGTATGCATGAAGGGCCGAATCCCTGGCTAATGAATGCGCCACCACCATTTGAAATAATGGCGAGTAACCTGTGGCGAGACAGGCTGCCTGGCGAGAAGCTGCCGAGAAGCCGTCCCCTGCCGAGATGTGTCTGCAGCAGAGAGAGATCCGCTGCTCTCTCTGCGCAAACATCGGCACATTAAAAATTATTTTAAAAACAATTTTATTCATAGTGTACATGTGCAGGGGGTCTCCGGAGCTGAATCGCATTGGTTTCAGGTCCGGGGACCCCTGCTTCCGGAGATACAGGCCCCTTTATGAGGTGCCGGTATCCCTCTGCATTTAAATGTCCCGATCACATGACCGTGGAATGTAAACAAACAGAGGGATACCGGTACCCCCTAAAGAGGCCTGTATCTCGGGAAGCAGGGGGTCCCCGTACCTAAACCCAAAGCGGTTCAGCTCCGGAGACCCTCTGCACATGTACAGTATGAGTAAAACACACATATCAATAAACACTCATTCCTTACCTTTGTGGCTATGTGCTATGGTAACGAAGCAGCATGAATATATTTTTAATAATAGTGTACTGTGAGCAGGGAGTCCCCTGAGCTGAACCGCAGTGCTTTGTGGACCAGGGACCCCCTGCTTCCCAAGTTACAGGCCCCGGTATGTGGCAGTGTCGCCGCCATCTTTATAGTGTACCATACGCGACGTGCCCGCTATAAATATAGCGGCGACACTGTCACCGATGCCCCAAACCGGGGCCTGTAACTCGGGAAGCAGGGGGTCCCTGAGTCACAAATCAATGCGGTTCAGCTCAGGGGACCCCCTGCTCCCACACAATATTATTAAAATACATTAATGCTGCTTCATTACCATAGCGGATAGCCGCTAAAGCAATGAAGGGGTTAAGGCATAATAGCATGTTTATTGGGGACAATTGCCCCCAATAAACATTGCAATAAGCAACATACACCCCCCTGTGTATTTAAAATACATAAAGAACAATCAATACAATAAATACATATAGTTCTCACCCATGTCCGGCTGCCACCATGAAGGCCATCCTCATCTTCATCACCGTCCATGCCCCCTCCGTTGCTGCAAAACATGAACAAGAATGAAAACAGCCAATGTAATGTCCCCTAACCCCTTAATCACCATAGCGGTTATTAATCGCTACAGTCATTAAGAGGTTCACCCACCCTCACCCACCACTCAGGAGGCCTACATACCCTCCCCCACTAACCCCCCACCCCGTGAGGCCTAACCACTCTCACCCACTGCCCAGCCGGGAGGCCTACCCACATACCCTTGGGGCCAATACCCCCTTCCCCCACCCACATTTCCCACAATAAAAACAATACACAGCCCCAAAATAAACATCATTATATTTATTAAATACATAACCCACCCCGTGCCCCCCCATAAATACATGATTTATTATTTGACATACAGGGTTAATACCCCAGGCCCATGTGAGTCCCCGGTGGGCCTGACGGGTCACCTCACAGACCTACAGGTTACCAGCATCATGTTTCACCCAGGGTCTGGAGGCCTGTTGGTGGGTCCCGCCAGGCACCATGGTCCACCAGGTGGTGTCCGCGGGTCACCGTGGGCCACAATGGGGTCCCCATGGTAGGCCCGTGGATGTCTGGGGGGCCCCGGGTCAGAGCCAAAGGTATCTGAGGGGCCTCGGGTGGTTCTCACGAGGGTCTGGGGACCCACGGGTGGTCCCTACGGATCCACGGTACCCCCACAGATGTGTGGCCAACGGTTCTTCCCCGCATGTGTCCCCCGTGGACCCGCCAGCCTGGTACCCGTGAGAAGCCCGAGGATACCTCAGGTGGTCTCCAGAGTTCTCTCGCAAACCAAAAGGAACCAACCCTGTATGTTAAAAAAATAAACCTGACCTATACATTAAATACATCAATTCCCCCCCCCCCCCCCCCACACACACACATACAGTACAATAATGTGCAAAATAACTATTATCCAGATAGGGATAATAGATTATCTGGCCATTATTAAACACATTAACTAGCATAATAACATAAATGAAGTTCTACTGACCTCATCAATAAGAAGCCCCCTCGCCAGCAAAATCCTTGTCCTCCGTTGCCAACAAAATACATAGCCAATACATTGCAATTACATTCTGCGATCAATTAACCCCTTAATCACCTTATCGGATAATAACCGCAAAGGTAATTAAGGGGTAATTACCCTGGCCCAATACCCACCCTTCACCCATTAATTTATACAGTGGCTTCTAAGTGCCGTTCCGCCGCCCATCCGCAGCCTCTCACCATCAACTTGCCTACTTTTTGTGGCGTGCCAGATTGCCGTGAAAAACGCCATTCTAGAGTGGCAAATAGCGGCGCAAAGCTACTCGCCACTACTAGAATTGAGCATGGTTGAAAAAATGGCTAGTTGCTAGTATTTTTGTATGCTAGAGTGCTTGTATTGGGATACTTTTTTCTCTTGGTTCACACCACACACACACACACACACACACACACACACACACAAACACACACACACACACACACACACACACACACACACACACACACACACACACACACACACACACACACACACACACACACACACACACACACACACACACACCTTCTCTCTATCTATATCTCTCTATCTCTCTATCTATCTCGGTCTCTCTCTCTCTCTCTCTCTCTCTCTCTCTCTCTCTCTCTCTCTCTCTCTCTATCTATCGATATATATATATATATATATTGTAATACCATCAGGTATCTCTAGCTGCTGGAACAGTGCAGTAAGTGGTTTTTAGCTCATTAATCTTGTCTCAGTGACACTGTGGCATGGTTTTAATTATTATATGTCGTATGTGAGGCATTTAATAAATGTTATATTTTTGTATGCTAGAGTGCTTGTATTGGGATACTTTTTTCTCTTGGTTCACACCACACACACACACACACACACACACACACACACACACACACACACACACACACACACACACACACACACACACACACACACACACACACACACACACACACACACACCTTCTCTCTAACTATATCTCTCTATCTCTCTCTCTATCTATCTCGGTCTCTCTCTCTCTATCTCTTTCTCTCTCTCTCTCTATCTATCTGTCGATATATATATATTGTAATACCATCAGGTATCTCTAGCTGCTGGAACAGTGCAGTAAGTGTGCTTTCCAGCTCACACAGAGTTAATCCTCCCTGGAATGGCTGTTCAGCTGCTGACTAATTAATCAGGATGGACTCCCTCAGTGAATAAGGAAGTGTTTAAGGCAAACACAGAGTGATGCCATGTCAGAGAGAGTCACAGAGTGAGAGACTGTTTTTCCCAGAGAATGGGGGGATAGAAGTGCTCCCCAGCTGCGGAAGCTGGTCACAGAGGAACCTACAGAGGAGATTTTCTCTGGGCTCATGTGGGGCCTAGTTCCCCTGAGAAGGAAAGGATGACAAGGCAGTGCTGAAGCATGGACGTCTGCTCTGGAGGACTTACAAACAGATAATCAAAAACCCCTTGTTATTGCCGTGTGCAAAGACTGTGTAGATTGTTGCATATGCCAGGGCATGTTTTGGTTTGGGAACCAGCTTAGCTGGCCATGCAGTTAGTGAGGGCAAAAGCTACGGTGTAGTTAGCTTTCCCTAAAGGGAATAGGAGTTTATTTTATTATTTGTTTTTTCTTAAAGGTATGGTGGGCCTGTTGGTATATGATTTAATCCCTGTAAATAAACCCCTGCGTAGAAAATACAGTGTTTCCGGCCTTAAATTGGGATAAAAGAGAGTGCAACATGGTGTGGGCAACACAATATGGTGGAGTTTAATGCGGGAAGTCCATAAGGCACCGAATAGCGGAAACTGGGTTTGAAAATTAATGCGGGGATTTAAAATGGCCACCCAACTGAAGTGAAAAGCAAGCAAAGTCTGTTCCACTGTGTTTGACTAGCTGTGCTTACAGCATGCACAGAGAATATGTGAAGTATGGATGCAATAGCACCCAGCGGTCAGTAGATCAAGATATGTTAAGGCACTGAACTCAAGCAGAAAATAAAAAAATTTTTCTGAAGAAACTGAAAATTGCATCTAGCAAGTGCTGTGTGTAAAGTCTGCCCCCTCGGGTATGAAATGATTGCAGTGCTGTGTAAAGATAACGTCATAAGCAAAGTGCTGAGTGTCAAAATTGCCCTGCTGGGTTTCTAAAATGGCCAACGTGAAAAGTTTGTTTTTGTAAAGTACATAACCATGCAAAACAGTGTCCCTTCAGGCCGTACGATGATGATGATAAAGTGAAAGACTGTGCCTAGTATTGCTACCTTAAAGCAGAAGTTACAGCGGAGCCATGAGGAGAATATTGCTATGTTGAAGCACAATTTGCAACAGATGACGATGTCCCTACACCAGACCGAGATGAGCCAGAGCGTTTGGCGCAATAATCACGGGAATGACGACCAGCCTAGGGATGACAAAGACTACAGCTACCGCCATATGCAGAGAGCCAAGCGAATCAGAGAAAACAAGTACTGAATGGAAACAGTACTATGAGATGTCCAAGAAGGATGTGCAAAACGTCATCATAGAGTTAGAAGTTTCTCAGTAAGAGGCTTGTGCACTTAAAGCAGAGCTTGGTAAGGTAACGAAAGTATTTACACTACATTTTTGAAGTGCACGAAGCACTGGAGAGTGCAGAAAGAAGGCTGCATAAAAAAACGTGTCTCCCTGGAGAAGCGTACACAAGCAGAGCAAAAACTGCAGAGCCAGCAGAAAGAGCTATGTGCAAGTCTGCAAGCGGCCAAGGAGAAGCAGCGAGTTCTACAGGAACCAAGTGTCCAGGCTGCTAACCAAGTACAAGTGCTATATGAATGGCTGAGTACCCAGTATGTCCCCACAGAGCAGCATGAGAGCTGAAGGATACGCTGCGTGTCACCAGAGCATCGCTTAAGATGGAGCTTAGATGCCAGGTGACTCTGAGGGAGTGGGAGAAGGTCCAGAAACTGGAGCAAGAGCTGGAAAAGCAGAGGCAGCTCCATCCCCATGAGTCAGTGCGGCAAGGAGAAAGAGGTCTGGAAAATAGAAGCAGCGGCGATCCTAGCGACAAAAACTGCAGAGATCCAAAAGATGAAGGAGGTGCCGATGCAAACCCAGAGCAAGCACCAGGAAGAGGTGAAGGCCCTGAGAGGGGACGTGCAGGATCAAACTGAAGAACTGCAGATGCAGATTTTTGAGCACAAGATACAGCTCGCAAGGGGGAGGAGGTGTCCGTCAGGTGGCTTGCCTGACATTGTGCTATGAAACCGAGATGGACGATACCCGTAAGCTGCTGGACCACACTGCCATTGAGAGGGCCTGACTGCAGCTTCAGCTGGACAAGGTCCGGGAGGAGCACCGGCAGCTGCAGGTCAGAAATAGAGGAAAAGAAACAGATTTAAGCCTTGCTCTGAGTCTGCTAGGAGATGTGGAATCGCAACTCCACGCCAAAGAAGCTGAACTAGCAGATGCACTGAGTGGAAAAAGAAATGCAGAAGGACAGCTTCAAGACCTGAGGAAGGACCTGGAGTCTGAGCGTGCTGGCTGCAAGATGGCAGAGAAACAAAAGCGTGATCTGGGCGAGGCACTCGAGGCCCTAAAGACTGAGCGTGATACTACGTTGGACTCTATTGCTGCCCAGCAGCAGGTTTCTCAGCTGAAGATGGGGAAAAAGGTATTGGCCTGGCCCAAGCATCTGTAACCCACAGAAACT
Source organism: Ascaphus truei (assembly GCF_040206685.1). NCBI lineage: Eukaryota > Metazoa > Chordata > Amphibia > Anura > Ascaphidae > Ascaphus > Ascaphus truei. The sequence continues at coordinate 36,469,291 of NC_134486.1, forward strand.
AATACCCGTGAAGACAAGGGTACAGTGAGAGCTGGGGACACCACTCAATTGAAATACATGATTACAAAGTTTGAACTGCCTGAGCAAAACGTGACTACACGTTCTCCAGTGTAGGGAGGATCATGTTATTACTCAGGTCATTATTCTTGTTATTACCATGTTATCCTGTATGTTTTACTGTTTTACCACTTTATTGAAGGTACTGTACAGTACATAAATTGGGTGCCTCATGCGAGGCTGTGAGGGTTCCACCAGGGGGAGCATGTAGCCTTTAGCCCCTGGCTACTAAAATCCTCTGCCCTGGTACCAGTGCATCCAGTGTTAGGGTTAATCCCTTGCTTTCTTGCTGCAGTAAGGTATGCTCCAGTAGTTACAAGGGGGGGAGGGGGGCATGGCCGAGGTGCTGCCCACTTACCAGAACAAAGATCTGGGACCCTCCCCTGGTAATAAAGAGGGTCTGCAGCTCAAATTACTAGTTGTTGGAGTCAGGGCTCTGGTTCTTGTTCTTCCCTCCCTCGGAGGAGTGGGAGCATATCCCCCTGTCCCATCTGGGGGTAAGGGAGCTAAGGAGGGGCTCTTGGGGCCTCAAGCCCCTTGGGTTTGCTCCAGGGACTAGGAGAGATCTGTGTGCTGCGAGACAATAAAGACCCACTTATGTTATCCTGCCTGAGTATGAAGTGATTCAGGGGGGGAAGAAGAGAGTTTCCTGCAGGGACTACCCCTATCCATGATAGGACCCTGGAGGATGGAGGCACAGCACCAAAGAGATAGAAGATGAAACCCCAAAAGTCTGATCTGTTGCTCCCCAATACCAACGGCAGATGCTCAGAGCTCCTGAGAACCTACAGGTGTGCAGCACTACACCAGGTAGCGGACAAATCTACTTTTTCACTTGCATGGGTTGTATGTTGCCACTAGTGGTATGCGTGTGCTTTTTTTTTTTTTTTATTGGAGAAGATGTTCTTGTGGGGATTTAAGTGCAGTTGTGAATGTTTTGGCAATGGTAATTGGCTTGTATTCCTTCTGTCTGAATAATTCAGTCAGTTGTTGTGAGGTATCTGTTTCTGTGTTCAGTGTCAGAGAATATACAATGCTATCTTATAGCCTGGCTGTGTATGATACCTTGTTTGGTATGAGTGGGAGGGAAACTGGAGTTATGGAGGTAACTACACATGTCTGTGGGTTTCTTGTATATAGATGGGTGTTGTTTGCTATTCTTTAGTGATACTGCTGTATCTAGAAAGTTCACTAGGTTTGTCGAATAGTCTATTTTGAGCTTAATTGATGGGTGGAATGAATTCAAGGACTCAAATTGTTGAAGATTTTTTTCACCCTCCATCCATCTTTTAAACAGATCATCAATATATCTTTAATATTTGTACGTTTTGTGAGTTTTGTGGAAGCATGTGGTAAGGATTCTCTGTTCAAGATTTGCCATAAAAAGATTGGCATATTGCGGTGCCATCCTGGTGCCCATTGAAGGCCCTATTAATTGTAGATAAATGTCCTTGTTGAAGGTGAAGTAGTTGTGGGTGAGGATGTACTCTATCAGTTTGGTAATTACTTCAGCTCTGTTTTTTCTGATCCAGGGAAGATGTTGCAAGGAATTGCAAGCATGCCTCAGTGCCCTCCTTGTGGGGTATGTTACTGTACAGGGATTCTACATCCATGGTAACTAGTAGTGTGTTGGATGATAGTTGCTTGATCTTGTTAAGTTTATTGAGAATATCTGTGGTGTCTTGTATGAAGCTGTTGGTGTTTGTGAATAGTGGTTAGGTTAGGATATTTTCCACTAAGCCTGATATTTGTTCAGTGAGTGTATCCATACCTGTTATAATTGGTCTGCCAGGGTTTCCTGGTTTGTGGATTTTGGGAATCATGTAAAAGATACCAACTCCTGGTTTGTTAGGTATTAGTAGCTCCAATTCTGGTTGCAGGTGATAAAGGAATGATTTGATGAGATTCCTGAGTTGCTTTGTATATTCCTGGGTTGGATCATGGGTCAGTTTCTTGCACCTCCTTTATCTGCTGGTTGATGATGATGTTGTAGTCGTATCGCAGTTCATTAATTGCAGATCTCTCCATGGGGGATTGAGCACCTGTGCTGAAGCTCGGATATCCTCAAAACCTGACCCGTTGGGGGATCTTGAGGGCTGGAGTTGAGAACCGCTGTGTTAGTCCCTTAGAGAGAACTGAAATTCTAGATTGACAGTTCATAATCCAGGCAGTCGGTGTGTTCTTCTGGTTTAAAAGTGAATTAAAAGACGTGGAAATAATTTACCATTACTGATAAATATATATAATGATGTAATGGAAAGAAACCATTTAAAGGTATCTTTAGCGATAAATGCCCGCACATATCCCTGCAGCCGTGACAGACCCCAGCGTCCCTTGGTCTACGTTTGCAACTGCTTATTCTTGGCATGCTTATCATAAGAAATTGTTTATATTCATTAAATATAATATTTTGGAAATGATAGTCATCTTTATAGCAATAATCTTGCAAGCTAATGCAAGTTTTGATGTTTCCATTTTTCCAACTCTATTGTGATATTGCACATATTTTGCTAGATTAGTACCTATCGGAATACTTAAGTACTGTAAGTAATAAAGCTGTAGTAGGATTTACTGCTTCAGTGGGCGTGCGAGATTGCGGTGCCATAGCACGGCAGGGCCAGGGTCGATTGTAGTCAGGAAAACAGCAAGCTGCCTGTGATGATTGACAGGTGGGGTCCCTGCTTCTGAATGGGACCACGCAGCATTAATGCTACTAGGCCAGCCACACGTCTGTAATAGCTGAGCACAGGAGTCCCAGAGAGAAGTAATCTCTCTCCGTGTCTCCCTGAGCAGCTCTTACAGCGATCCAATGTTTTATTAATTAAACATTGTTTTATTCTGTATTGAAGCAGGGTGTCTCTGGAGGTGAACCCCATTTATTTCAGCTCTGGGTACCTTCTGCTTCCGGAGATACAGACCATCATAGGAGTGTTGGGAGCTGCTCCGGCTGGTCCTATGTGGCATGACACAGGAGCATTAAACCCCAGCCGGGGCAGTTACTGGCACCCCCTACGAAAGTCTATATCTCCTGAAGCAGGATGTCTCCGGCATTGAAATTAATGGGGTTCACCTCCTGCTTCAATACAGAATTGAAAAAATGTAAATTAATAAAACATTGGAGACCTCCTACTTCAGTACAGTATACATAAACATACCTTACCCCCTTCTTTACCTTAGTGACTAACTGTTACGGCTATCAAGGGGTTAACCCCTCCTGCTACCAACTCCTACTATCCCCTCCCCTCCCTCGGAGGCCTAACCACCCACCCTGGGTCAACTACACCCTTCATACCTCCCCCCCTCACCACCGAAACCATACAAAGTAATGGGCAATAGCCCTATTTGCCAAATATGGCTAATAGTGCTTTTGCACTTTCAAATATACAGTACTGTGCAGTAAATTACAGTGAAATAAAATACAAATTCCAATACAATAAAAACAAAAACTAGCTATTTAATCTATTGATTGTCACTGTAGCTACATATGCCCTCAATGGGGGCACAAATAGCCACATTGGCAATCAATGGACACCCTATAGTAAATAAAAGTAGTACTTCCCCTACCAGGATGAAGGGCATCCTCCTCCTTGTCATCAGCGGCACCAACATCAAAGAAAGGGCTGATCCCCAACCATTAAAACACTATCTACTTGACAGTAACCCCTTAATTATCTTAGCAAGTAGTAACTGATAAGGTTATTAAGGAGTTAATCCCTCCCCTACGGCAGGCCTAACCATGCACCCCAGGCAAATTACCCCTTTTCCCCACCCCCTCTACCCCAACAAACCACACACTGTAATGGGCAATAGCCCAAATAGTCAAATATGGCTAATGGCGCTTTTGCCCATATAAAAACAAACAAAACTGTTGTCAAAACTCTTGTTATAGTTTTAGAAAGAGAAACAGTAGAAGCAAATGTGAGTGCATTGTTCAGAGTGTATAAGAGCAAACATTAGTTTAGTGAGGAAACCCTTCATTGAACACATACAGTTTCAAATGGGTTTTGAAGTTTGAGAGAGATGGTGCTTGGCAGATATTGAAAGGGAAGGAGTTCCAGCAGTAGGAACAGTTTTATAGGGGTGAGAGAGCTGTAGTGACACGGGGAGCAGGGTGGCGAGAGAAATAGTAAGGAGAAGGTTGCAGTAGTGTTAACGGCAGAGAATGAGGGCAAGCATTAACATTTTAGTAGTAGGTATTTAGGAGGGATTATGAGCAGCTGCCCTGAGACAGAGGGATAGTACTGCATGTGTGAGTTTCAGTGTGGATAGATTCACTTGCGTGTCATCTGCATGAGGTAAGAATTGAAGTCAAATTAATTAATAAGGTCACCATGTTAGGGTGTATAGAGAGGAAAATGGAGAGGTCCTGGAATCATGCCTTGTGGTACACAAATCGACAGATCAACAGAGGAAGAAGAGGAGGTAGCAATAGATACACTAAAGGAATGGTGAGAAATTAAGTAAGAAAGCCACAGGAACGCTTTGTCCTGAACACCAAAGGGAGTAGTTAGTGTGAAGGAGAAGTGGATGGTCAACAGCATCAAAGGCTGCAGACAGGTCAAGTAAAATGAGAAAGGAAGTATTGTCCTTGGCATTTAGCAATATGGAGGTTGTTTGCTACAGATGAGTCAGCTGTATTTAACCTACTGATAATGCATAATATTGCATGCAGTAAATCACAGAGATTCCATATGGTTCAATGACAGGATAGCACTGAATATCACTGAATATCCAACATTCCCCATCATTGCAGCAGCAATAACCCTGGCTACATCTGTACATTGGTGAGTGCTGTTTCAGTAGAGTGAGCAGTGCAATAACCTGATTGTAGGGCATCTGGGAGGTCATAGGAGCTGAGAAAAGAAAACATGCGGTAATCTACAAGGCATTCTGGAAGTTTAGTGGCAAAAGGAAGCATTTGTGCTATTCGTGCTACTAATTGTGAACATTTGTTCTACATCTGATGCTTTGAGTGATTTTTTTAACCACTTGGTGTCTTTTTGCTGTATTATTTTTATTAATATTATAATTTACTGAACAAAAACTTTGAGTTCATACAGTGTCGACTAGTACTTAGTATAATTCAAAGTTTCTTTGTCATAGAAAGTCTTATGCTTAGCTGTAATCCAGGTTGAAATGACATTTTTGTGACAATGTATGATTTGACACTTTGCAGCTATTTTGTGGTAAAGAGGAATTTTGTTTTATAAATGTAGCAGTCACGTAAAATGGCTACAGTCATCTCTCCTGCTGGCAGTAAGGCCTGGTAAGTTGTGGGCATGCCAGCAGTAATTATGGAGGTTTGCCCTCACACCCTGGTGAGGTGCCCTATGTATGGATGGGAGTGGTCACAGGCTCTGACTCCATAGTTAGTGATGTCAGAGGTGTGTCAGCCTCCAGAGTATACATAAGGCACAGCACTGATCCAAAGTCGGTGTGTGTGTGTTGGAGTTGTTAAGTGAAGGTTAAAGAACAATGCTGCGCTGTGATTGATAGACAATTATGACACTGTGACCAGGGACCTGGCACAGGAACTATCTCCCAAAAGGGAGATAGGGGATCCACCGATTACGGGAAGGCGCACCTTTCAAAGGGAAGCAGCTGAGCAATGGAGGGCTAAATACACCCCATTGTGGAGGGCAGCTGGCCCACCGCGTTCAATAAAGATGTTGCTGATAAAAGACCTTCTCGTGTGCATGTGTGGACTTATTGCACAGAAGGGACCACCACAGAGGAGTTCCTCATCAGAACCATTCCCATGCGGACGCAGGAATCCTGATGAGGTGGAGGCGCTGCACTGGATATATGTAGGACTCAGCACACTACCTCAGCTGCCTGTCTGGACGGGTCATCCCTAATACACTATCAAGCGGGAGACTCAGGAGTCCTGTAGCCAACAGGTGCACCACCAGACACACTCACCATGTAAAGGGGGCTGGTTAGTCCACAGGGGCCAATATGAGATTGGGTGGGTCTGGGCCAGTCCACAAAACCCGTTACATTTGGAGGCGCTGCTGAGAGACCAGACCTGTCAACAGGACAGGCTTTTAGCTAGGTCACTTGGAAACAGGGAGAAGTGTCTGCTGCCACTTTGTGCTGCGTTGGGACGGTGCCTAGGGGTAGTCAGGGGCTGATGGAGAATAGTCAGCTCGCAAGGACGACTTAGGGGCCTGAAGGGAGTTGGAGGTTTGGAGAGGGGCTATAGCTGTACAGGTCACCTTGAGGCAGTGCTAGTTGGTAGGATACCTGGAAGGATGGCCTGGTAATGAGTCAGGAATCCTGGAGAGGGTCTGCGCTAGGCTAGCCAACAGCAGGTAGACACCCAAGTACTGCATGGAAGCCCCAGAGTACTCTAGCCCATTCCAGATCACTTACCGAAGGGAGCACAGACTGGGAGGAAGGAGATACAGCAGACACTGAGAGAGTGAGCCTAGCCTGAGGTAGTGCAACACGAGTCCAGCCTACATTAGGTACACATGTGGTGGTGCATCAGGGCAATCTTTATTGTGCCGGTGTGGTGGCTGCCCCGCAGAGAGGAGCCCCATGTACAATACTGTTAAATACAGTGAGAAAATGGCGACCGCAAGAATGGAGTATCCTCGCGGTGCGGATAGTCCAAAATGGCGGACGGAGGCTAATAGAGAGAGCGCACATGGCGTGTGTGCGGGTGAAAAGCATGCGGAGGAAGTGACTTTCACGAGCCGGCTGTGGAGTGGTGCTAAGGCTGTAGGACCGCAGGGTACTACCCTGGAGGACAGTGTTGAAGACATTGTTGTAATGTGTGGTGAAAAGGAAGGATCTGCTTGCCAGTCGGTGAGCGCTAGTCAGAAGACTAACCAAGATGGTGGCTCCCGCTTCCCTGGGAGACCACGTGGGCCGAGTGCAGAGAATTCTGCAAATGCAAAAGTTGCAGAGAGTTGGCCGGGAGTGGCGCCAACAGGAGAGCCCCGCCCTGATGGGGGGTATGGTGCGAAAGCTGTGGCCGCGCATTCCGGGACAGTGATTCACTCAGCCCCAGAGCTGAGCCAGCCTATTAGTCTGTGGGATCCTCCCCTGATTCTAACCAGGGGGAGTGGCTCTCAACTATGGCCTGTGGGTATGCACCCATTGGGCCCAGGGACTGCAGTACAGACGGTGAAATTACCTGAAGTAGTTCCGGCCACGGAGGAGGCGTGCAAAAAGATGGGATACTTTGCACGAAAAGCAGCAGCAAGAAACCTGCTGGGATTGGCGCCAAAGGAAGAACCCCACCCTGTTGGGGATAAGGGCGCAAAGGCTGAGACCGCGCCCTCTAGGACTGTAAGAGGCGCGGCCTCAATTAAAGGACATCCTATCCCATTGTGGGATCCGCCCATAATTGCTACTAATGGGGGCGGGTTCCAGCTGTGTCAGATGAGGGCGGAGCTGGACAAAGGAGTGGCTGACAAGCCAGTCTCAGTGTGTCAGTCGCGAGGAGCTAGTGTGCAGAACAGGCCATTGCTGCAAGTGCATCCCACGAAGAGAATGACACAGACCCAAGGAGTAACCACCATGGTCTCTACTCAGCCCTATTCGGTGCCCGGAGGAGTGTTGGTGGTTCGAGTAGCCGGGACAGAGACGGTAGTGGGCCTCTGCCTACAATGCCACACCCCGGGCGGTGCTATGGGCACGTCGGCACGTTGTCCCCACTGCGGGATTCAATATTTGTGGCCCATGCCCACGTTTGTGCCTGTTACAGTAACTGACCCCCCGGGGGACACGGCTAAGCTGCCCGCCGAGTCCCCTGGTGCACTATGGACTGAAAGTGCAGGTCCCGGAGAGTGGGGATCGGAGCCGATTCGTACGACTGGGTCAGGGGAGAAAGGAGCGGTCGGTCAGCATGCCGACCGAGAGAACAAGAGGCGGTCACCCCGATCGGTGACTCCCAGTCCGGTGAAGTTGGATTCCTTTGACGGGGAACCCAAGGCCGCATCCGAGGCGGTGGTCCGGCCAGTGGCAGTATCCGGTGGAGGAAACGGGAGGAGGACGCCACTTACCGGAGGTAACGGAGGGAAGAGCCGGGTATCTGCCGCGCAACTACAGTGTGACTGTCCTGGATATGGGGGGTCGGGAGGTTAAGAAGCCTGATCCTCGCCACTATTATTAGGTAGAACCAGAATAGGGTTGCGTAAGTAGTAGCTGCTGGTCAGGACTGCTTGTGGCAACATATTGGAGGACTGTAATGTTATAATTGCAATGTTGTGATTAATCATGTGTTGTTCATGTGTTACAGTGCTTTCGGCTGAAAGGTGTTCAAATTTAGGTCCCAGCCGGGGACGGTGGGATTCACCAGGGGGAGAATGTAGCAGTCATGTAAAATGGCTACAGTCATCTCTCCTGCTGGCAGTAAGGCCTGGTAAGTTGTGGGCATGCCAGCAGTAATTATGGAGGTTTGCCCTCACACCCTGGTGAGGTGCCCTATGTATGGATGGGAGTGGTCACAGGCTCTGACTCCATAGTTAGTGATGTCAGAGGTGTGTCAGCCTCCAGAGTATACATAAGGCACAGCACTGATCCAAAGTCGGTGTGTGTGTGTTGGAGTTGTTAAGTGAAGGTTAAAGAACAATGCTGCGCTGTGATTGATAGACAATTATGACACTGTGACCAGGGACCTGGCACAGGAACTATCTCCCAAAAGGGAGATAGGGGATCCACCGATTACGGGAAGGCGCACCTTTCAAAGGGAAGCAGCTGAGCAATGGAGGGCTAAATACACCCCATTGTGGAGGGCAGCTGGCCCACCGCGTTCAATAAAGATGTTGCTGATAAAAGACCTTCTCGTGTGCATGTGTGGACTTATTGCACAGAAGGGACCACCACAGAGGAGTTCCTCATCAGAACCATTCCCATGCGGACGCAGGAATCCTGATGAGGTGGAGGCGCTGCACTGGATATAGGTAGGACTCAGCACACTACCTCAGCTGCCTGTCTGGACGGGTCATCCCTAATACACTATCAAGCGGGAGACTCAGGAGTCCTGTAGCCAACAGGTGCACCACCAGACACACTCACCATGTAAAGGGGGCTGGTTAGTCCACAGGGGCCAATATGAGATTGGGTGGGTCTGGGCCAGTCCACAAAACCCGTTACATAGTATTTTTTTATCTTTTATCAAACACTTTGAACATTACTCAGCATTCTGCCATTGAAAGTATAGGCCCCCCTAATACATACAGTAGCTGTCAATAATATCAGATGGAGATAGGCATAACATGATTTGTGTACAGTCACTGAGATTTAAACTTGCCAGTTCTGTAGTTATTTCTCATGTTTCATTTGGTGAATGGCGCATGTTTCAAGATGAAGTGCTTCCTGTTTCAGGATGAAGTGCTTCCTGTTTCAGAGCTGCCATCTTTAGTTCCGTCCTTTCTTTTTCTAAATGATTACACAATGACCGTAAGATGTTCTATGAAAGGTTATTACAAGTGAATGAGAAATATACTCAAGTTCATTGTATATCCTCTCTGTCATGTAGTAACAAATAGAGCATACATCCCTCCATTTCGGGAATTTCGTCATGGCGAATAGCAACCAGGGTATCCCTGGAGCTGAATTGCACTATTCCTAGGTCCTGTGAGTCCCTCCTCCCCCAGTTCCTGGGATATTTAACTTTTCATATACATTTATTAATGAAAGTAAATTCAAGGATGGCAACAAAAGCTGTCACACCATGATGAGATTGCAGCTTCGGATTGACCCGTGGTTTCAAGGCATGGATCGCTGCCATGTTGATTTCCATGTTGATTTCTGAAACGGAACCAAGAACATGGCATATACAAAAGGTAAATATCTTGGGGAATGGGGTGGTTCCCTGAAGATAAAAATTGTGCCGTTCTAATTCTGTAATAAAAGTAAAATAAATGCGAGTATGGTGGATGTCATTTTTTTTAAGCGAACAAATATGTATATAAAGTTGAATATTAAAAGATGCGATTTATTTGTGCTGTCTTCACTTTATCTTTTTGTGGCTTCATTTGCAATACCTGGACGCCACTTATATCCCTAAGAACCTATTTTGCATGGTTTTGCATCTCAGGAATGTAAAATGGCATGAGGATATTGAAACAAGGTTAAAGAGAATACGTCCAGCAGAGTCTAAACTTAAGGTTCCACTAGGGATTATGTATCAAAACCATCAACTGCAAAACTGGGGCAAATCTGAAGCCAAAACACTGCATGAGCTTTATCAAAGAGAAAGGTCCCATCGGATACCATTGGAGTTTTGGCTTTTCTAAATAATGGGGTATTTTTTTTTGCAGCCGGTAGACATTGATACATACTGTAGCACCCCTAACCCCTTTCAATTATAGACTGATTATTTTTATCATTTATTCTTAATGTGGCAACAAATTGTACAGCTCAGTAGGATGGGGCATGAGGATAATAACAGTGACATAAACATACATTGGTATTGTGTAGTAGTTAAAGATTGCCCTGCTCCTAGGACCTTACAATATAAAATTAAAAGGGTGTGGAAATATAAGATACAGTTAGAGCCGCCAAGAGCTTTCCTGCGGCCCAGGGCTAGAGTCTCCGTAGGGGGTTGTTGAGTGAGGGGAGCAATTTGCTCCCACCCTGTAGATGGCCCTGCGCAACCCCCCCTGTCTTTCATACACTCCCATCCTCTCTTTCTCACACTTCTACCTCTCATTCTCTCCCACTCTTCCTTTCTCCTCCCTCTCACACTTGCCCCCACTCTCTCACTTCCCCCTCCTCTCTCTCTCTCTCTCTCTCTCTCTCTCTCTCTCTCTCTCTCTCTCTCTCTCTCGCACCCCCCCCTTCTCACTCTCTTCCCCTTTCTTTGTTTCACTCTCACCCTCTCTCTCTCCTCCTCTCACTATCTTCCTCTCTCACTCTCTCTGTATCACCCTCTCTCCTCTCTCTCACTCCCCCCCCACTCTTTCCTCTTAGACACCCCCTCTCTTTATCTCTACCCCCTTCTTACTTGGTTCTACTTGGCAGCCGAGAACAGAAGTTGGGCTCTGGGTTCAGACAGCTGGGACAGGCCCCCCCTCTTCCGCTGGGTCAGGGACTGATGGCCCTGTGCTCACCCCCCTCCCCCTGCCAGCAATGGGGGGGGGGGGGAGGGGGAGCAAGGGGAGAAGGAGGTTTGTATGTTTCAAATAGCTGATCTTCATAAAGCAAACACTGGACTGTCAGCTTTGTAACAGAAGCTTTATTCAGTGATGACCGAGCAAAGAAACCGATTAAAACATTTGCCGAATTGTAGGTGATAAGGGTTGCGAAATTAGTAAAATATTCTTTTAATTTTTGTATCACTTCACGTCTGCTGAATTTCGTTGGCCTCTGCCCAGAGACAATATAACCAAAGCATTCAAATGCAAACTTTTTATTATTTTATAGGTCTAAATAAAGTATTCTGTATTCCACTCAACAGGAAAACTGGTATAGAGATCTGATACAAAATAGAGCTGACATATATGTTCTCTAACATGAATTGCAGTTTTAATACAGTAATTCTGCAAACTGTACCCGTGTCAGCAACATATGCTAAAGCTACTATATAATATATAGACGTATTTACAACAGCGGTAACCGATTACAATCCGCTTTGCAATAAACCGCATATAAAGTTAGTGTAATAAAGCGCTTTATTTGCCACGCATGTGATGTGTAACACTCTCCTAATCCGTTTCGTCTGCCTGTAAACTCATTGCTTGTGATTCAAATGCCCATATCTATGTGGTACTTTGTCCATATAATATTACCTTTTTATTTTGTTTTTATTTCTATCTTATCCTTTGGCTTATAATTCTATACACCCCCCTCTTTCTCCCTATTGTGCGGTCCTCTCTTAGAGTTCTAAGTTAACTACTGTTCATTGGTGTACATGTACAGTTGTCTTTTTGTTACTAATAGGTGTACATGCTCTATAGGTGTGTCTTTGGCTATTAATATAATTCTTTGTGTGGAACCTGCGCTCCAATGCCGGGTCTGCTGTAAATGAGAGTCCAAAAAACACCATAGGGGGTAATGATATGATGATGAATTCTGCGTTGTGGTATCCTTGATGGGGACCTATATTCCCTGAAGGAACCGAGCAAAGGAGCAACCCCCTGCGCAGAACCTCATTGGGATGGGCCCTGGAACTCTATAGCACCACATTGCATGTCATTTGCATAGAATAAAGTCTCTTACTCACATCGCTGGAGCATCCCCAATTCAAATAGTGTCTGAAGCGTGCTGCAATTTAGCTTGTAATTCCAAATCTGTATCCATAGAGGTGAAGGTGCACAGCAAGGGGAGTGGGTCAAAAAAGCTAGTTTGAAAATATTCTTTATTGGTCCATAAAAGAGGAATGGAGGTGCAAAAAACCCTCCTACATGTTTCGTGCACCAAGCACTTTATCATATAAAATATGACTGATTATTTTAGTGAAGTTTTATACGAGGAGACCTTTGAGACATAAACCCATAGGTGTAGAAGCGCAAGACAATGCTCAACAGAATAAAATAATAATAATATTGCTTTAATACAATCTAGTAGATGGATGTCCACTGCAGGCGTGTAAAAGGAACCGTCCCAAATAAAAAGTCCAAGAAAAATATCTAACACAAAACAAGTTATGGCGAGTAAAAAAGGGACAAAACCCTCCGCCTTACAGTGAACAGCAACTACAAATACCATGTGTGAGCACATCCACATCCCACACAGGTCTGCAACCCTGCCTTTCCCCATTATCTCTTACCATACAATGCAACCAGTGCAGCCAGGGATTCTGGGTAATGTCATTACCTAGAATTTCTGGGAATAACCCACTTGGATGAGGATTGCTAAGGACATCTAAGTGCTTGTTACAATCCACTGATTTAGTATAAACGTTAGTGTGGATAGATACACCCTCCAAAAGAAATGAACCAATCCAAGAAATCATGTCTATCGTTAATGTGAAGGATAGGTCCATCTGTTTATTGTTTAGAAAAGGTAAGGACTGGTCAAGTACATTTAAATCTGCTGTCCAGATATAAATTACATAACCAATATATTTTTCCCATAATAAAATGTGGGACTTAAATGTGGTTACTATATATTAGTATAGTAAAATATATTACTCCCCTCACAACCCCCAAAACACATTGGTATACAGTAGTTGTAAAACATACTGGACACCTAACAAGCTCCTATTGAACCCCCAAAATAACCACAACATATATATAAGCATATGAGTGTCACAGAGGAGTGCTACCGAGCATGGCAATATATATTTAAAACCAGAGACAGAACATAAAACACAGACAGAGCTCAGTTTTAGCACATCCAGTGAAACTCATACACGGTACAGTGCCTAAATATATATGTATAAATATCTATTAAGTAAAATGGTCTTTTAGTTTGATATTTTTGGCCAAAATTGTTGTAAGCCCCTGAGCCAACTGCACGGCAGACCACATTTCAGGGGTCCCTAACGCTAATATAAATTCTTAATAACCTGTGTAATAACAGGAAGAATGATTTATAGTAAATCTGTCAATATTAGTTGCAAAGTTCTAAGTCTGATTGAAGCTTTTATTAACCTGTACATTACCAGGAAAAGCACTCTGTATTAGAGTTGTCACAACCATACTGCAAGCAAGCAAGTTCCCCTGAGTGGAAGATGCTATGGAGTGAGCCCTTAACCATTTAAATGTGGGAGGCGGTGAGCTTCAATTAGGTAGGAGGTTGCCACCCTCCAATCAGCCAAGACTAGCTGAACAACAATTGTAAAACATACTGGACACCTAACAAGCTCCTATTGAACCCCCAAAATAACCACAACATATATAAGCATATGAGTGTCACAGAGGAGTGCTACCGAGCATGGCAATATATATTTAAAACCAGAGACAGAACATTAAACACAGACAGAGCTCAGTTTTAGCACATCCAGTGAAACTCATACACGGTACAGTGCCTAAATATATATGTATAAATATCTATTAAGTAAAATGGTCTTTTAGTTTGACATTTTTGGCCAAAATTGTTGTAAGCCCCTGAGCCAACGGCACGGCAGACCACATTTCAGGGGTCCCTAACGCTAATATAAATTCTTAATAACCTGTGTAATAATAGGAAGAATGATTTATAGTAAATCTGTTTTGGGGGTTCAATAGGAGCTTGTTAGGTGTCCAGTATGTTATACAGTAGTTGGGCAGAAGTCTGTGCCCATCCATGTGCCAAATACGTGTAAAAAAAAAAATCCACATTAAAACTCTAAACATATGTTAAAATGAAAGAAACATATTGAATAATAAAGTCTCTTTGTTCAGGGGCAAAAATGTTATGGAAGTTGAAATAGTGCTTGACAGCACTTTATACAGTACTTTCCCATGACACCTAGGTCATGGGAAATGCATATATAAAGTGTCTGGATGTCACATGTGACACATACTGTACATAATCCCCCTGCCAAGGGAAATTCTCTAATACTAGGGAGCTATGTGAAGTCCCGTAAATATGATGTCAGTTTCAACACAATTCCTTGTACTGTAGATTGAAATCGACATACTGTACTGTGCTCTGACATATTAGTTGGTCAAGTATGCAATTCCAGATGGTCTTTTTTTAATAGTTTTTTTTAAAATTGGGTTTACAAACATTAAACAACGACATTACAATACAGGAAACTAAGAAAAAAATAAGAAACAGAAAAACATACTTTTACACAAAATTGTTTTTAGTATTGCTCATCATACTTATAATTTCAAAATTCAACACAGTAACACAAATAATAATAAATAGAAAAACAGATAATAGCATTTTCAAAGATTAACATCAAAGCTATCACCACACAGCCTCCTAACAGAATCTGGCACGACTCCCCATTCACCATCTCCCCCATCAACAATATGTTATCATATTTCCTCAAAGGTGAAATGATCTGTGACCCATCGCAATGAGTCTGAGGAGACCCCAAGAGGTATGCGCAAATGTCTGTATGATTGAATACAGTATCATACAGACAGAGTATCAATAAACTTTCCCCATTTTTAAGTCTTTATTCGTCTCAGCTTGATTGTATGTCTTCTATGCAACATTTATATGGCAACAATTCTTTTAATTAAATACAATATGGCAGAAAACAGGACTATAAAAATGGAAATCGGACTATAAACAAGAAGCTGACCATGCAGGTTCTGTACCACTCTGAAAATTGTTTTCAACCTACAGTAAAGCATTCAGTAAATCAGCCGTGTTTTGTGAAATTCTGAATGAACAAATGTAGTTTTCCTAAACTGAATACAAACAATGTAAGATCAGGTAGAATGTTCATTTTATTCTCCCATCTTATATTTTACCCAGTTATCAAAATAATATCAAGAAAATAAACAGAGATAACGCAAATAAAAAATGAATGATTTTCACTTTCCTACAGATGCAGCGGCCATTATTTTAACAAATCACACGGTGCATACCTCGGAATACCCACGTCATGGCGCGGGATTGCTTCCAACCTTATCGCCTTAACAGGCGAGTGCAGAAAATGGCATTTTAGTGTTCTGGTTTTTAAACACCTGAAATTGACACAGTAGCACAGTACTGTACACATTACAATTCATTCATTTCATTGCATTTAATTGCACACAATCCATAACATTCAAACAAAGCAACCGCGATAAACACGTGTGCCTGGGGCGATTGGCGGCGTTAATGCCGCATGGAGTACAGCAGCGCACACGAAAACGGTGCCGTGATTTCTTAAAATAATGGCCACTTCATCTGTATTAGATAATATCACTGCTGTACCTAGATAAAAATACATACTGTACATAAACATACATTCAGCACTAACATCATTTGCCATAACATACCTATACAGTCTAATCTTTGCATTTTATGCAATACATTCTACAGTGTTCCAATGGTCCAACTGAAAGATGTGCTTCTTACAGTCAGGGCCGCCGACAGATTTCATGGGGCCCAGGACTAGAGTTTAGTCCGGGGCCCTCCCATGTGTCGGCGGCCTTGCGTGCCCTCGCAGTTCACACCCTCGTGAGCCACCTACTCTATTTTCCCCTCTCCACGTGTATTTCTCTCACTCTTCCCCATCCCCCACCTCCTTCTTCCACCACCTCTTCGCTATCACTTAATTACCCCCATTTCATTCAATCAGTCACAATCCCTCAATCTCCCCCACAGTAATTACTCCAACTCCCACACACATAAAATGCAACACACACACACACACACAAAATGCAACACAAACACACAAAATGCAACACATACATATACAAAGCAACACACTCACACACACACACACAAAATGCAACACACACACACATAAAATGCAACACACACATACCTTTGTACCTGACATAACATCCCCCTCTTGTACCTCACATCATCATATCACCTCCCCCCTTGTACCTCACATCACCCCCTTGCACTTCACATCACCTCCCCCCTTGTACCTCACATCACCTCCCCCCTTGTACCTCACATCACCTCTCTTGTACCTCACCCCCTTGTGCCTCACCTCACATAACCCCCCCTTGTACCTCACCCCCATCCATTGTACCTCACATCACCCCCGCACCCCTTGTACCTCACATCCCACCTTGAACCTCACATCCCCCCTTGTACCTCCCATCACCTCCTCCCTTGTACCTCACATCACCCCCCTTGTACCTCACCCCCTTGTACCTTATCTCACCCCCCTTATATCTCACCCCCCACCCCTTATACCTCACATCACCCCACCCCTTATACCTCACCCCCGTGTACCTCACCTCACATCACCCCCCCTTGTACCTCACCCCCCACCCCTTGTACCTCACATCACCCCCCCACTCCTTGTACCTCACCCCCACCCCTTGTACCTCACCCCCCAACCCTTGTACTTCACCCCCCACCCCTTGTACCTCACATCCCCCTTGTACCTCACATCCCCTCTTCTACCTCACCCACCCACTTGTACCTCACATCAACTCCTCCGCTGCACATTGCGCGCACGCATTCTGTGCAGTGCCTACAAGCCGCCGAACTTCCAGCGCGGGGGCGGGGCCTGCATGGGAGGCCGTCACAACAGCGGGGAGAGGCGCCTTCTTATGTGGGGGAGGAAATCTGGGGCCCGGCAATAGTAGACGGAGTGGCGCCGGGACAGCTGGGGTCCGACAAGAGGTCGGGTCCAACTGTTGGTGCCGGCCGGGCCCCCCGCATCCTCTAGGCCCGGGACAACTGCCCCGGCTCTCTCCCCCTGTCGGGGGCACTGCGTACAGTACAAAGGTTTCAGGTAATAACTGTAACTGCATCGCAGCTCAATAGGTTTCATTTCTTGACCTTCAGGACATTACTGATGAAAGATAAAAAACAAAGAAGATATGAGCTTTGAACTGTGATACAGAGATACTGTACATCTTTTTCAGATCAACAGATTATACATTATCTATACCACTGTCATATTTTTTCTTATGTTGGATAATACAATAGATAAAGAATATTAACTGTAGATAACACGCAGTCAGTCAGAGATTTGAACGAGTAACCACCCATTTTTTCAAAATGTATGTAGCGTTTAGTCCATACTTCTAACTTTTTACTCACAAATGAGATCAGACTGAGATTTTACAGTTTATGTGAGAATATTGGTGTGGTGGAAATGAGAGCAGCAGATTTTGCTGATAAATATCCTGAAAAACATGCTTTTATGTACAGTATGTATGAGATTATGTACAGTATGTATGAGATTATGTACAGTATGTATGAGATTATGTACAGTATGTATGAGATTATGTACAGTATGTATGAGATTATGTACAGTATGTATGAGATTATGTACAGTATGTATGAGATTATGTACAGTATGTATGAGATTATGTACAGTATGTATGAGATTATGTACAGTATGTATGAGATTATGTGCTAGATTCCGCAAAGTGCGATATGGAAAAATTACGGTATTATTGAAAAAAAAATAAAAAAAATATGCGTCATCGATATACCAAATAAGTAAACATAGGAAGGATGTTGATCCAGGGAGAAATCTGATCATCTGACTGCCATTATTTGGAGTAAGCATTCATTTATTTTTCCCTTAATGAGACAATACTGGATGATATTTCACTGGGGTTTTTTGTTTGTCTTCCTCTGGATCACAATACTGTAAATACAAATATAGGACAAGTATCTGTCGTCTAAATTTATCATACCCTAGGTTGAAATTGATTACATATGTCTTTTTTTGTAACTATGAAACTATGTAACATTTAGGGATATTTTATAGATGAAATATTAGGGTCCCAAACAAAAGCAGAGATGAGAATCCTTGAATGTGTAAGTAGGAAGTGGAGCTTCTTGATAAGCTATTCGTGAGTGTGCCAGAGAAACATTGTCCTGAATTGAGAAAGGGAAGAAACCAATCCTCCGATAAATGCATGTGTTACCCTGTAAATGTTTCATTTTAAGTTGGCCAATAAAGAATATCACAGCCTGTGTGTGAAGAAGCTAATTTTTTAACACAGTTCGAGTGAATCTTTCCTGGTCAATTCTTTTGTGGTACTACATTGAATTCTGGGTTCGAAGGTTGGACAAAATAAAGCACGGTAAGCTAAAAAGTTATCAAATGAAAGGGCTTGGCTCCTTCCTATTGTGTCAAGGTACCATGCTGTGTGTAATATTCTTTATGACAGCACTGATTTAGTTAATGATTTCCAGAATTTATAATGCTGAACTCACAAAGTGAGTGCCTTACGATTATTTACCAAAGTCATTGAAAACATATGTGTCTCATGATAAAGAGATTTCTTTTATAAATGAGCAAACTTTGAATGGTTTGTCAGCTGTTTTCAGGTATGATCCTGTAAAAGGAGTTCTGTGAAACTTCACACTGTGCTATAGTGTGGCAAACTAGAAAGTGGTGCAAAGTTGGTTCTGAGTGGTACAAAGAGCTACTTAATTATTGGGTAAAATCACCCATTGGTTGAAAAATGGAATACACACTGCAGCATGTATGGTGGTATAAACACGCAGCAATCCAATACTATGTTTGGGAGGAAACCATTCTGGCCCCCACAGAAAGTTCAAACTCCTACATCCACCACATATGAATATATATCTATGCCAAAATGAGTGCTACTGAGCGTGGCAAATGTATACAACAGAAGACAGAGGTGCCCAATGCTACATCAAATTGACAAAACATATATGGTAATGAGTATAAAGTTTAAATACTTGAATAATAATAGTAATTACTTGGTTTTTTAGTTAAACCCTTTGGCCAAAGCGTCGTAAGCCTGCATACCAAACGTCAAGGTAAACCAAAAATGCAGGTCTTAACACTAAAACTGTGAACCCTTCCTGTTACCTCTGTATGAGGGGAAGGAACTGCAGTGAGTCCTGTCCATTCAGCAAGTTGCCAGAACCTCCCAAGTTAAAAAGGTGGGGAGGGGCGAGCTCTGGGGGGAGGTGCCACCTAACCGCCATAGACTGTTACCAGTCAGAAATTGATTAACACACATATTCCCAGATAGCTCAAACTGCAAGTGCAAATTTACAGGAAAACCCTGGATATGGGCATGGTACACAGAATAGCATCCTGTTAGTGCGGTATGGTGGCCCAACTTGTGACTTTGTGTTGTAGAGGACTCACTGCGCCTTCCGGTTCCTCTGCTCTCAGTACATTGTGGGAAAGTAGAAGCCAAGAGTCTACTGGTTCCCAATCATATCAAGATCCACGGTACCACAAGCGGCTTTCGGGGCAAGAATAGTGGACGAATGGACGGGCCTCCAAGAAAAGATGCAGTGGTGTCAAATACATTCTATGAATTAAAAAGGACTAGGATTAGCACAGTAAAATGCTGTTTTAAAAAAAAATAATTTTATTTAGTTTCACCAATATTGCCACAATCAAGGAAAACAGATTAAATACTTATTTGACTTATGAAACACAAAAATGAGTGAGATCAATCGACCCATGAACCCAAAACGTAATTGACCCTTTGATAAATGAATTAAAAAGTTACTACGAACTTAAAGTGAATTGAACAAAACACAAAGCAAGAAAAGGTGCGCTCAGGGAGCACACCACTACACTAATTATAACTTAGCGTTTAATTAATTTCACTCAACATGAAAAACATATGAATAATAAAACCGTGAGGTAAGTGGAGGTGTGGCAGTGCCAGTTAGTGCGAGTAGGTTATATATTGAGCAAGGAACAATCCCTAATTGTCTCAATACTGCTCTAGTGTTTAAATACATCTGATAGTTCAATTCATCTACCTGATGAAGGACCCCGAGAGGTTTAAAACATGTATCATTTCAACACCTTGTTGGACCAATAAAAGGTATCACACCCCCTTCTCCCTCTCCCTCCTTTGTTATGTCCGTTCATCTAGAGAGTGCTCGAAATGTACGATTAGTCACAATGTTGCATTCGGAGGAAAGTGGATTCAAATTCCTAAACCTACTGTGTATAAGGCCCTTCAAATCGCATGTAACCTGGTTACTCAGAGCCCACTGAATGAAATAGTCAATTAACTAGAGGAGGCTGTTATTTCCAACACTATCACAGAGAGCTCGCCAATGAGCAGTGTTGAGAAGAAGAAAGCCCCTTGGCTTTTATTCACAGAAGCATGCAGCTGTAGCGCATGCCGAGTGATGCTGTTACAGGTGCATGCCGAGTGATGCTGTTACAGGTGCATGCCGAGTGATGCTGTTACAGGCACATGCCGAGTGATGCTGTTACAGGTGCATGCCGAGTGATGCTGTTACAGGTGCATGCCGAGTGATGCTGTTACAGGTGCATGCCGAGTGATGCTGTTACAGGCACATGCCGAGTGATGCTGTTACAGGTGCATGCCGAGTGATGCTGTTACAGGTGCATGCCGAGTGATGCTGTTACAGGTGCGCCGACGAGTATTCTAAAACTTGCCTTAAACTTGCCTGGGAAAATCTGGGGCTATCACCAACATGATCCAGGTACATGCTGGGTACATGCTGTAACATTTCAGTGACATTTCTCGCGAGACTAATGGCCCATCGGATTAACACAGCAGGGGTCCCTGGCAGTCACATTCACAGACCAGCTGCCCCTCTGTGCCTGTACCAGCGGTGCTATGTAGTCTGCCGTCCGAGCCCTGTGGGACTGCCCCACTTACCTACTGTGAGGTGCGTTCTTCTGCCGCTCCGGTGCACCGCTCCGTGAGGGAGGTACCCCCTGCTGAGACCGCTGCTCCGGACCATCCAGAGGTATCGGCTGATACCTCCAACGTATCCGATGCTGGTGGGATCCGCCCTGCTGCTACAGATGGCAGTGAGCTGCTTATCCTGTCTACGGATCCCTGCTGGGATCTCGCCCAGGAAGCTGCGGAGCTGTATCTGCGGAGCCAGCAGGAGATGTACGAGGCACCTGCTCGTGCGCTGACCTACATGAGAGCTGCTGAACGCCACTACGACGACATGCTGCTCCAGAGTCGACTGTCGGGAGAAGTGCCAGCTGGCACCACCCCTGATGACTTAATCGACTCCACTGTTGCTACTCCACCACCGGGAGCTAAGATGGCCGCCGAGTCGCCCGGCCGGGTGAGCTCCAGCAAGATACAGGCCGCTCCAGTGAGTAATACCCTTCCGGTTGATCCTTTCCTCCTGACATGCAGGGAGCGGAAGAAGTCCCGGGAGGCCCTTCAGGCCGAGGCTCTGGCTGAAGCCCACTGCCATAAGAGCAGAGGGAGGGGCAAATTGAACTTGACCCCAGGACTGTACCATTGCTCCTCCCGGGGAGAGTTCCCTGAACATGCCCCCTAGAGACTTTGGTGCTGGCCCCTTGTCACCAGAGGCCCCAGTCCCTGAGTCATCTGCCCCTTCTGTCCCGCCTTCCCCATCCATCACTAGTCCCAAAGTGCGACCCTTGACACCCAGGCCCTCTTCACCCGGAAGTCGCGTGGCTTCAATTGGACAATATGATGTTATGTCTGTTATGCCTGATATGCATCCCTCCCTAAACCACAAAGAGTTCTGACTTTGGGCCAATGGTGAAGGTTGCAAGATTCCCTCTATTCCCCATCTGCTGGCTCCTTCTTCTGAGATACAGTACATGCAGTTCTCGCTACCTCCCCCTCCCTGCTGGGAAGTTACCACGCCAATGCTAACACCTCCTACCCTTACTTGGTACCTAATTTTGCTGACTGCCACTTATCCGTGTGGAGAGGGGGGCGGCTTGTCTTTGTTTTTTATCAGTGGAAAAATCCAAGGCCTTCAATAAGGAAAATGCAGGTGCATCAGCTGCAGTAATTATAGTACAGGGTAGAATTGTAACAAAGCTGTTACTGAAACTTCACAGTCAGATTTTTCACTGTCCGTTTGTGTTATTGCTTAATACAAGGTTTATACGGCATGTAATATATATATATATAATCAAAAAATAAATAGACGATACCGTTCTGTGGCTAACGAAATGCTTTTATTTGTGCGAACTTTCGAGATACACTGATCTCTTCTTCCGGCGATGTTACAATGAATGAAGCAAGCAAAGGGAATACTTAAAAACAGTGTCTCTTGGAATGTTATCTGTGCTCGTCCCTCCCCGTGTGTGGATGTAATTTATGGCTAGAGGTGTAAAATGGTTCCTGAAAGTAAGTGATGTAAGAGTTTATGTGTATCTGTGTGGATATAAATGAATGGAGAGCCCACAGTGTATACAGTGCTTTACAAAAGGTGTGTGTGGAGTGCTTGCTTCATTCATTGTAACATCGCCGGAAGAAGAGATCAGTGTATCTCGAAAGCTCGCACAAATAAAAGCATTTCGTTAGCCACAGAATGGTATCATCTATTTATTTTTTGATTATTGAAGCTCGGCTAACACGGTACTGATACCTCTACATGAATATATATATATATATATATATATATATATATATATATATATATATATATATATATATACAGTGGTCGACAAATCACCCAAAAATCTACTCGCCGAACAAAAAAATCTATTCGCCACCTAGTACCACACGTGTGCTGCTTGGGCCAATAGAAGCTCGCCACGGTGTTAAATACACTCGCCTGGGGCGAGCGAGCAAATGTATAGGTTTGTCGAACACTGTATATATATATATATATATATATATATATATATATATATATATATATATATATATATATATATATATATGTGTGTACTACCCATGTTACCTGACTTGCAGCAAACTAAGACCATGGATATACATTTTATATACATGGATATACACACTATTAGGGGTCTGCTCATATTTGCTTGAAAATGTCCAGGGATACAAATGAATTACAGAAAATAAATGGTAATATCTATGTTGTATGATAAAGTGAACCATGGTATGTAATGCTGGCTAAACAGTCCCAGCAGCAATACTGTAACAGAATAATTCTCACCTTGGGCAGTCCTCGTTCCTGTGAAAAGTAGCCTTGGATAGTTTTTCATACAGCAAAGAATAGGAATGGGACAAGTAGCCATGGCTGTTTGGCCACGGTCGTTTAGCCGTTATGGAACATTTCGCCATGGCCATTTAACCACATGGTTTAGGCTTTTTCAGGTTAGAGGTTAAGGTAAGGAATATTAGGGTTTTTAGGGTGTGGGGTTAAGGTTAGGATTAGGGTATAGAGGTTAAATATTAGGATTAGGGTTTAGGGGTTAAGGTTATAGATTTCAGTTATCGGCTTTACCCAAAATAGCCCAGAATCCCCCAGACTCCCTGGGTCATCTGCAGTGGTGAACTGTCCTGGTGGCCAACTGTCAGGCGGCCAAATGGTCGTGGCCAAACGGCTGCAGCTAACTGTTCTAGACCCGCAAAGAATTGCACCTGAGATCAGCATTCCAGTCCCACATTCTGTTTTTAGAGGGTGAACATTAGCCCATGCTCAATCTCCTAACTCCAATATACAGTTTCTTGCTCTCTCTCTCCCTGTAAGATCCTTAAACTTCTCTGCCTGCACCTGTAACACCTTGCTGGTAACACTGATGCCAACACAATTCTTCTGGCCTCACTGGCTACCTAGTTATGCTTGCCGGCCCTTATACCCACATGGTGAGGAGCACCTTGTTTTTAAACTCCAATACTTTCAATAAGGAAAATGCAGGTGCAGCTTTTTCCGAAACGTCACAATCAGCTTTTTCATTGTCAGTTTGTGCTATTAATTAATACAAACTTTCTATGTACTTGGATCTCAAGAGCTATTCTACATTTACATGTATGCATAAGACCCAATTTACCTAACCTTGCAGCAAACAAAGACCATGGATATACATTTTGTTAGCATGCACTTTTAGGGGTCTGCTCATACCCGCAGGAAAAAAAACTAAGAATAAGCAGAACACCAGAGTCTGGAGTGAAATGTTTATATTATAAGATGCAGTACTGCATATCACTTAAGATGATTCTTTGATACAAAAATCTTCAGTTCTTTGCATTTATTAGAAAAACACAAGCAGAAGTATCCTGGAACAGGATTGTTTATTTCTGTATATTTTTCCTGTTCTCAGGCTGCCAGCCCTCCCAGCCAGAGCTGTGTACATTGCAACATAGTTATTACAAGTAATCCCCTTTTTCACAGCCTCTACTCAGTTGCCCTGGCAACCTACCAATACTCACAGTTTGAGATTGGTTTAGTCCTCTCCCCCTGCTTTATCTGCATATTGCTATGCCCCTTAGCCTGTTCCTGTCTGACAGGAAAGTGTGTTTTCTTTCACAACAGGCAGCCAAAGTGAGCTTCTTCCACTGCTCCCTCAGAAAGGGAAATCCTTTTTACCTTCCCCTCAGATAAGCACTTCCACATAGTAGGACACCCTCCTCTCATAATTTATTCTCCTGACAAGAGAAATCTGCTAGCACAATCCACATATAGAACTTTTATATTTCTGTTAACTCCCCTCAATAAAGTTGAAGAAAATAGAAGGACTTTGTGTGCTTTAAAAGGGAAAGAGTTAAGCTACATGGACTTACACACATGCTACAAGTGATCCTGGGTCCAGAATAATCAGCTTGATTAGAAGAAAACTGACTTTCTAGGGATGATACTGTCGCGGCCGAGTTTATTTGAGCATTTGCCCGGTCTCGGCCGCGACAGTAACCTGGCGCGCGCCGGGATGTCCCGGGCGCGCGCCGAAGCCTCGGAGGAGCGGTCCTCCGATCGGGGCTTCCCCTTCCCCTCTCCGGGTCCGCCGGGTCCCCCGGAACGTCCCACCGCCGTCCTCACATCTGCGGGACACCAGGGCTCCCTCGGGGAGCCCTGGGCACGCGTACAGGCGGCACAGGCACCCGATGACGCGTGACCGCGCATCGGTGATGCGCGGCACGCCGAGGGGCTGCGACTCGCAAGCCGGGACATATCCCGGCTTGCGGAATGAGCCGCACTCAAATAAAGTGTGCCGCCTGTGTACAACAAACATGTACTGTAGTACAAAACAGCACCAATATATGTGCGATTGCATTATATTTCTGGATTCATGGAGAGTCAGAAAGAAGAGGAGGGGTGTTGACTAACCAGAGGACGACTGGTAGAGGGAGTGGCACAGTGAGTAAAGACACTGACCGGCACTGAGTTTGAAGCTGGTTCAATTCCCGGTGTCGTCTCCTCGTCTCCTTGTGACCTTAGGCAAGTCAATTTATCTCCCTCTCGCCTCAGGCACCAAAATCATAGATTGTAAGCTCCACGGGGCAGGGACCTGTGCCTGCAAAATGTCTCTGTAAAGCGCTACGTAAAACTAGCAGCGCTATACAAGAACATGCTATTATTATTAGGTAGATGTGGAGGTATTTACAGCCTTCTTCCCCTTAGCACACAGCTATGTTTAACCACTCACTCATGTGGAAATACGTGAATGACAACAAGGAATCCAGAAGCGAGAGTGACATGGTGGGAAAGCAAGATTTGTATCATGAAACTGATTGCATACTGTCATTGTTCACATATTTAAAAGAATTTAAATCAATTCCAGAAAATAAATGGTAACACTTCTGTTATTTTTGTAACCCCTCTTTTTCTAGGTCCCAGACTAATACCGGTTGCGGAGGTGGGGGCCCAAGTCCTTTCTGACTAAATGATATGCCACATGTGGCTTGAGGTCAGGCAATGGGAAACAATGACAACACAGGTGTGATATCGATTTTATATATACTGTATAGAATATGGATGTTTGGGAACCTCATGATCCTTAACAAAGGATCACCTCAGTCATATTACAGCATATCAACATAACACTACACCTAAACGATGCGTGGGTGTATGTCAGTGATGATACTGCCACCCAATCCTGGGAATCTAGGCCTATGTGATGTATCTGGGCAATGGGATGGTGTCGGACGTTGATACTCTTTAATGCAACAAGTGTAGCAGGCCTGTACTTCACCAAATACTTCAGTACCACTTTAACTGCAACCACTGAGGGTCCCCTCTCATGGTGTTAGCTACTCCGTGCCGCTGATCTGCTGGGTCTTTCTGCATGCTGTACTCATCTCCCTATTTTCAATGTTCGATCTCTCTTAGAGGGACAAAGACTGGCCCCTAGTTAAACTCGATCAAGCCTGAAGTTATCCAGGCTCATGTAGATTTAACTCCACATGCCCTGCCAATCCCTCTTAAAAGCTCCTCTTTGCTCAGTCCCACCTCTTCTACAGCTTTAGCTATTGGCTGATCCTATGTCCATCATAAATCACATAGCCATGGCACACTGGACAGGAACCTAACGGGAAAGTGTGAGTGTGTTTCTTTCATACAAGGTGTTACATATCATAAGGTGGACTATGGTATGAAAACAGGCACATCAGGAACATTGTAACAGAATAATACAAACCTCGGACAGTCCTCATTCCTGTGAATTGTTGCTTTGGATAGTCTTCCATGCAACAAAGAATTGCCCTAAAATCAGCATACTGCACCTCATGATTTTTCACCCCTGTAATGTGTAACTATGTTCTAAGAGGGTGAAAATTAGTCCAGGGTAATTTTTAGCACTGCATTGTTTTTAGACGGTGAACATTAGCCCATACTCATTCTTCTCAACACAATATTCAGGTTCATTCTCTCTCTCTCTCTCAAATCCTCATACTTTCCTGCGTGGGGAAACAAGAATCAAATATTGCCTCAAATAGCACACATTCGATGCGAAGGGCATGCAAATGAGATTTTGTCCTTTAGTTGTACATAGGTCATTCTTAATGAATATGCCGAAAACTCCCACTTTGTATTGCATGAAATTGCAGTCTGCGGTCTTTAAAACAGACCCCTAGATTAGATTCTCAGAGTGTAAATATTAGTCTTGGCCAAATCTTGCCATATTAAGCAAATTTTCAGTCAGTTCTAGAAGAATGTACATTATCTTAGGTCAGCGGTGCGCAAAGTGGGGGGCGCTAGATTGTCTGGGAGGGGGGGGGGGCACGGGTGTTACAGAGGCCCCGCGCTTCCCTGAAGGCATTTTAAATAAATGCTGGGGATCACGTGAGGCCTCTGTAACTGGTTTACTCACCTTGGTTCTAACGACGCGTCTCCATGGCAAACGGCGTGAAATTATGCTGTGGGATTATGTGGTCAGGTTGCTATGGCAACGTGACATCACGCGACCCACGACGTCATTTGACTCCGGGGCCCTGCGCATGGGGGGGGGGGTGTGCGATCCGGAGAGGAGAAAGGGGGGCGCATGAAGACAAGTTTGCGCACCCCTGGCTTAGGTGGACAACTAGCACCCCATATTCATGTCCCCTCATATTATATTCTGATGGGTCAGTGATAGGCCAGATATTTAACGTCTCAATATTAAGTTTTGAAACTCAGAACACATTTGAACGATTCATTCAGTCTGAAGAGGTCTGGCAAGTTTTAGGCTGGGGACAAGCACGTTCACTGACCCAGTTATCAAGTGCCCCACAAGCAAGAAAGTGAATGTACCATATATACATACTGTATAAACACAAATGTATGTTTTTCACTCCTTTGCAAATTTCTTTTTCCACTGGGAAATCATTTGTCATCCATTGGTCACTCAATGGCAGCCACAAGTCTGCCACCTGCTGGCAAACTTCACATGCATCACAAGATTGCAAACTGTTCCCGAAATATCCGCTGCTCAAAGATATCCATGTATACAAAATGTAATGTAAGAATGCCATGTACTGTAGTAATAAAAGATGTCAAACAACAACTGTGTGTGAGGATGATCCAACGTATCATCCTCATCCACAGATTGCACATCCTGGATGCACTGACAGTGGAAGTTTTCCTGCAAAGGATACAGGTAATGGGCCATAGTGCCATGTAATTTTTTCCTGTTGCACACAACTGCTGCTTACTGTATATGTAGTTGGTTACAGAATTGTGTCATTATTTGTGGTCATCAAGCGGATGCCACTAGGCACAGAGTCCCATCATCTTATTTTATTTTCTTCATCATTTTGAGGAATGGATAATATACAAGCATCCTGAAGCTTATCGGATTTATTTACACAATCCAATGTGATCACATATGATTTTTGGAGCACCACAGTATTTTCTATTGAACAACTGTGTGTGATCTGTTCTTTCATTTCATAATAAATACAGGTTTCAAGATTGTATAACAAAACTGCAGTTCCATAATTTTACCTCAGTAACAAATGAAACATAAAGTCCTGTTGTTTTAGCTTTTTTTATTTTCAATTTCCATTTTGTAATGATTTGGGAAACCAGCTGGCGTATGTCTTTGTAGTTCAAATGCAGACAGCGCACATATAATATCAGAAAGTTTAGTTAATTAAAAAATTTTTTTAGTTGCAACATGAGCCCCCTGCAATGTGATTAAAGGGCGCGTCTACTCACTGACATTTTTAATCATAGAAATAAAAAAAATCACTTACCTGAACTTCTGTATAGTTTAATGATTGTCCCCCACAGACTTGTGGTTCTTGCAGTCCCTCATATTGCAGCATGATGATGATCTTCCAGTCTCGGTTGCTGGAAGGCTGAATGGGACATTTTAGATACTGTGGATTGGTTGGTCTGCCGTCCAGACAAAAATGCACAAAACAACTCACCGGTTGTTGAAAAAATAAAAAAGTTTTATTACGTTACATGATTAAAAAACAAAAAACATGATAGGGACAAAACAGGGACAAAAAATCTCCTCCCTCGCGTTTCACGCTTCACAGCGCTTTCTCAAGGAGTCTTGAGAAAAATGGGACATTTGATTGATGCCGTTTCGCCATGATCAAATGTCCACCAGTGTTCGGCTGCAGACGGACCCTGCGCCGTAGCCGCTCCGCCGCTGGAACCCCCTTCGCCGGCCGCTTGTAAGGTAAGCTTTACTAGTTAGGGTAGAGGGTAAATTTAAGGGGTTTTACTGGATAGGGTTGGGTGTTACTTTAAGGGGTTTTAGACTTTAGGGTAGGGGGTTAATTTAAGAGGTTTTAGCGGTTAGGGTGGGGTTTTTTAGGGTAAGGGCTTACGGTAGGGAGCTTTAGGACAGCGATAGGTCCCGCCGGCGGGGTGAGTCACGGAGAAGCTTTGGCAGTTATTTGGTCGCAAGCAAATGTCCTAGACCCCTGCAAGGTCCCTGGGGGGGATGGTGGGTTTCTCAGTCAGGGCTCCCATGGAAAAGAGAAAGCATTCTATACTGGAATGATACATATAAAAAACTCAATATATATAAACCAAATAAACATATAACCCCCCCAATACATATTAAATAAAAAACAATTACATATATAAAAAATATACATTAAAAAAAAACCAAATACATATAAAACCCCCCATATACATATAAAAAAACAAATACATATAACCCCCAAATACATATAAAAGAACCCCCAAATACATATAAAAAAAACAAATACATATAAAACCCAGCCAAATACAGCTCAACCCCCTTATAACGCTGTGCTTGGAGTCCAAAGAATCACATCGCGTTATAAGTGGATCGCGTTAGAAATAATGTACAATTGTATGCATTGTACAATAAAGTATTTAAGATACCAATAATCGTGTTGTAAAGTATTCATAAATACGAAAATGGGAGCCACGCTTGCACCGCATTATAAGCGGATTCGCGTTGTAACGGGGTTGAACTGTACATATATCCCCCCCAAATACATATAAAAAAAAACAAATACATATAAAACCCACCAAAATGCATATAACTCCCCAAAAAACAAATATATACAGATGCAGCGGCCGTTATTCAAACACTTCACGCGGTGTATACCTCGGAAAACCCATGTCATACCCATGTCATGGCGCGTGATTTCTTCCAACCTTACCGCCTTAAGACGCGAGTGCAGAAAATGGCATTTTAGTGTTGTGGCTTTTGAACACCTGAAATTGACACAGTAGCACATTTCTGTACACATTACAGTTCATTCATTTCATTGTATTTAATTGCACACAATCCATGAAATTCAAACAAAGCAACCGCGATAAACACGGGTGCCTGGTTTGATTGGCGGCGTAGAGTACAGCAGCGCACACGAAAACGGTGTCGTAATTTTTTTGAATAACGGCTGCTGCATTTGTATGAAAAAAACAAATACATATAAAACCCACTCAAATACATAACAAACAGTATTAGACAGCACACAAAACTCTGTATAAAGTGAAATAATAGGTGCAAAACGGGAACAAGGAGGACCCTGATTCCTCCCAAATAATCAATAAACCACAAATGTTCCCAGCACTCAAACGGAAAGAACAGATAGTAAATGGATCAGCCAAAAGTAAGTATTTAATGGGACACGAATGGTGCAAAAAATGGTCAAACAAGGACCAAAAAAGAAAGCACTATGTGCCAGGGCAGGGACAAGGACAGGGAAGGGGAAAAGGGAGAGGGGAGAGGGAAAGAAAAGGGAAAACACGGGGAGTTAAAAGTCCAGGGCAAGGGGGGCAACGTCACGTTTCAGGGTATAGGAACCCCTTCTACAGGCCCGTTCCCAGGTAGACCGTAGTCACCTGGTACTTCCCTAAACCCTGCAATAATGTCCCTGGGAGACACAGTGACAAGCTATTGTATCACTGAATATCCCAACAGAATGAAGGTAGGCTGTGAGGCACAAGACTCAGACCAACTAACCCTAAGTGAGTAACAGGGAAACTGGAAGATAAGGGTCTGAACCTAAAAGGTATATATCAACACTATAAAGGCTATCTAAGTAGCAGTGGAGTTAGCTGGCAAAGCAGGGTGCTAGAGGGTTAATGCCCCACACTGGAGAGCTTTGAGTCCAGTAAATGCAGGAAATGTCCAATGGCAAAAAACAGGTCGGGCAGCAAATTCCTCCTGCTGCAGGCAGCCCAGCTTTTGGGATATTCAGTGATAGCTTGTCACTGTGTCCCATTAAATACTTACTTTTGGCTGATCCATTTACAATCTGTTCTTTCCGTTTGAGTGCTGGGAACATTTGTGGTCCACTCAAATACATATAACACCCACAAATGCATATAAAAAACGCTAATACTGTACATATAACCCCCCCCCAGATACATATAAAAAAAAACAATACATGTAAAACACCCAATACATATATAATCCACCCAAATACATATAAAAACCTCCAAATACATATAAAAACCCCAAATACATATAAAATCCCCAAATACATATAAAAAACAATACATATAAAAACAATACATGTAAAAAAAACCCAATACATATAAAAAACCCAAATACATATAAAAAAAAACAAATACATATAAAAAAAACCCAAATACAAATAATAAAAATATATACAAAACCCCAGTACATAAAAAAAAACCAATACAGTTAAAAAAAATCCCTGAATACAAATAAAAAAAACTCCAAATACATATAAATTTAAAAACAAAAAACAAATACATATAAACCTGTATCTTGGGGCTGGTCTCAGGTGCAGGTCTCTGACTGTTGGGGGCCCGGCTTCCGGTCCTATCATGTCTGGGCCTGTCTGACATCGGCATGCGCCGGACGTAAGCTGGGCTGAGATTTCGCCGCGCTCCGGAGTGAGAGAGAGGCCCGTTGATGTGCTGATGTCAGAATCGTGGGACAGTCAGTGTGGATGGAGGCCTGCTGCTTGGGGAGAGCCAGTGGCCTGGCGGTAGCGAGTGGTCGGGCCCAACTTCTTTGTCCGGCCGCCAGGCCCCCCGCAGCCACCGGGTCCGGGACACTTTTTCCGGCTGTCCCCCCTGTTGGCAGCCCTGATTACCCTATCGGGTGGTTAAGCATTGCATGGCATGCATAGCAATGTATGGCAATGCTTTACTTCCCGCTAATGTAGCTAACAGGGTTAGCTGTCTCCCCAGAGCAGCTGAAGAAGGTAGGAGGCAGTGATCAACATTCTCCATATCTGTTCTTCTCTTTGATGATGTAGATGACCATATATGAATACCTACCTCATGATGGGGAATACTATAGGACCATATATGGTCATTTACGTAATCAAGGGGCGTGACAGATATGAGACGGCTTCTCACTGCCTCCTACCTTCTTCAGCTGTTCTGGAGAGATGCGCAGGTCTTCCAGACTGGTCAGCCCGGGACGATTAACATTGCAGTTTTTGGCCACAGATAGGCTGAGAATGTTCACATGTTGGTCCCGGCACCGAAAACAGTAAATCTGGTCACATCTCTAATGGGTGGATATTAGTGTAAAACCGCTAGTTATACTAAAGTGATAGTTTATGTGTCAGTGGTTGCAGTGTGCACATATAATCAATATTGGTACAATTGTGATCAACAAATATTATGTCCAAAACAATATGTAGTCAAGTAGCTGCCTAAAAAGTCTAGCTGGTTTTCTTTGGAAACCAGAATGTGAACCTTGTGGAAAAAGAGACTTTGATGGCGCTTGGACAATTAAACCTTTGAAGAAATTACCTGTGAAATCAAACCCATCCAGGTGAGTGTCCACCAGAACAGCAGAACTGGATGGGTTTGATTTTTACAGCGATGTTTGTGGCTGTAGTACTTTCGGCTGCTCTACGGACCTCCGAACACTCTCTCTCCCCTTCAAAGAAGAGCCTGTTACTTATTATAAACTGCACTATTTATTGCACTTTAATAGCACTTTATTAGCGCTCCCATATTCCTTTTGTATTTCTACCGTTAACCCAGTTCTGATTAATATCGAAAGTTATTGGATTGCATAGTTTTACTAAAAAATGCGGTATAATGACTATTTTTTTTATCGGAGCCGGTATTTTAAATGATCTGATCAAAAGGGCCTTCAAACGATAACAATAAGGCACTTTTTGGGGCAATAATACAGAATTTTTAGGTTACTGCAGCTTCATGTATTCGACCTATATGTTATAGCTTTTACAAAGGGCTAGTTATAGACTCATATATGAATAAGTAAAGAAAGTAGTGGCAACTACCTGGCTGTACTACCTCCTTCCACATTACTGTTGGAAGTACTGTCATACACCTGTAACGGGTGTTCCCCCTAGTATGACCCACCCAATCTCACATGGGCCTGTGTGGTCTAACCAGTCCCCTTTACATGATCGTGTATGGTGGTGCACCTGTAGGCAACAGGGCTCCCGAGTCTCCCGCTTGATGGTATTAGGGTATGTCATCAGGACAGGTAGCTGAGGTAGTGGGTGCGAGTCCAACTTACTTCATGTGGAGCGCCTCCACCTCATCAGGATCTATGCTTCCGCAGGGAGATGGTCCTGGTGAGGAACTCCTTCTCGGTGGTGACTGCCACTGCAGAGTAATCTCACACTCACACAGTGGGGGTTTCTTTTAACACCAGAGTATGAGGGAAAACCTCCATAATTACTGCTGGCATTCCTGTTACTTACCAGGGTTTACTGCCAGCAGAGGAGATTGCTGCAGACCATTATTATGGATGACTACATACTCCCCCTGGTTAATCCTCACCGTCCCGGCTGGGACCTAATTTTGGTGTACCTTACTCCAGGAAACACAAAATTAGAAATAATTAACATCACTGTGTACATAATAATGCAACGTTATGATGCTCACTGACCAGCAGGGGCGCTAGACTTACATGCAGACCTCTCTATATCGGCCTCCTAATAATAGTGTCGAGGGTCTGGTTTCTTCACTTCCCTGCCTGCCACACCCTCATTAACTGAGAAACCCTCTGCTCAGCTTGAGCACCCGTAATGGCACCCCCTTTATTGACGATATAATATTCAACATCCGCCCGGAGCCACCTATCCCTGTGGTCCTCGATTTCTCTCATAAGGGGTTCTGGGACGTATGGGTACTCAAGCCCATGAGACCGCTTATATTTGGCCGCAATAGCTCGTTCTGCACGGTAACACCCATGACAGAGGCTCGTCTGGATGCACTGGATCCTCTAATCCAGGGGAGCGCAAACTTTTTGTGCTGCGCCCCCCTGTCTCTCTGCCCCCGGCTCTCGCGCCCCCCTGCCTTCCTTCAGCCGCGTCAGATGACACTGCGTGGGCGTGTGACGTCAGGTCACATGGTGCCGTTGCGTCTATTGACGCCGCGTTGCCATGGCGACACAACACAGACGGCTGAATCCCGGTAAGTAAACAGTTGCAGGGGCCTCACGCGATCCCCCGGCATTTAATTTAAATGCCTGGGGGAAGAGCGCGGGGCGTCTGCAACTGCCCGCGACCCCCCAGCACAATCTCCCGCCCCCCCTGGGGGTCGCGCCCCCCACTTTGCGCACCGCTGCTCTAATCCATCTGGACCTTTTGGTGTGATTAGGCCTCGCCTAATCTTACCCCACCTAGCCTGCAGCTCCTTCAGGTAAGACGCATCGTCAAACTCGCCTTTAGCCCACCAGTGATCCACCACCCCATCTCTTTCTAGAATAAATCGGGTTCGATCAATCCAGGCTACGCATCCTTCATACAAAGGCGCCCACCATCTGGTTTCCCTGAGCTCATCCTGAACTGACTCTAAGGATTCCTCTTCTTCGGGCAAACCCCCAGAAGATACCCCCGAGGTACCCTCAGATGGCACCGCAAGCCCCTTGTCCCGCGGCTTGTTCCCAATAGTGACACTCATAGCGCTGGGACAGTCACTTGACACCGACACTTGTCGTGAAATCCTCCCTCCTCCCACAGATCCATCATCAGACGTTCCCCAATCCAGGCTCCCAGTCCGTTCCTCGGAAGTGACCCGGGAATCCCCTGACATCCCTAAGCTAGAAGATGACCCAAACGTGAAAACGACTGGGGTAGGGACTTTAGCTAAGGCCTTGGGACTAGCTTTGGGGTTGGACGGGGTTTGGGGATAGGGCCGGACAGTTGGTATGTGCAGGGCTACGACCTGCTCCTCAGCACTACCTGGCTCAGCTCCGCCACAAAGTCTCTCCGCTTCAACGGTTCCTGGACTCTTCACTCTCTGAATCGATCGCCCATTCTTCCTCTATGTAGGCGACCGGCTTCCGCTGCTCGATCGTAGAGGCGCGATCATCTCCCCCTCGACCCCGCTCGGGTCACCGGAAATGATCTCCGTGCACGCACATGCCTCGCTGCCATCTTGGGTTGGGTCCCCAATCGAGACCTCTTCTTCCACAAGGACATCTGGCAATGCCCTGCTCCTGCGTGATCCCGCCTGGGCCTGGCTCCACTCTTCCTTGATCACCACCCCCGAAGCCGGAGATAAGTACGGCTTTGACTTACTACTCCGCAGTGTCAGGGTGGATCGACCTCCGTCCGAACCGCTGGTCACCACGGCCGTGGGACGCCGCTGCTCGGGCTGCCGTGGTACGGGCGACACTCGACTCCGTGTCTCCACACCACAAGGGATGGCCGCTCGCCGAAGCGTACCGCTGGTATGGTACTCCAGCAACAAATCTAGCACATCCGATAGCCTTGCGCACTCCTCGTCCGAGGACTCTAACTTCGCATTAGGTCGGGGCATCCCGCTGGGTGATCGGCGGCGAGCCCCTCTTTTGTCTCCCCAGCGATGACTGTGCTTCTCTTTCTTGAGAACCGGCACTGGTCCCTGTTCTTCGGGACCCGTGGTCTCTCTCCACAACGCACCAGGAAGCTCAGCAGCCAACATGGGGACATCTTCCTTTGTTTCTACAGCTTGCACCGGCACAAATGTCGGCATGGGCCATAGATACTGCAATCCACAATGAGGGCATCGGGCAGCAGTGCCCACAGCTCTGCCCGGCAGTCTGCACTGCAGGCAGAGACACGCCACAGTCTCTACACCCTCTAACCGGAGGATCAGGAAGCCTCCTGGGGCCGAGTAGGGATGCGTAGTGATCAACGGACTCTGCTCAGCTTGATCGGATACACAGGCCATATTCACTAGTGGAGGTACTCTCACTAATGGTCTGTACTGCTCACTGGTTCCTCGCAACTGAAGTGCAGGGGCTGGTTTGGCAAACCCTCCTCCAGCCTTCTCCATCCGCATCCGCCAAAACTGGAAACCACTCCCCCTGGTTGAAACTTGGGGGAGGTCTCGTAGACTTGTAGGCTGACCCAGCACAGGGGCGGAGTTAGTCACAGTCCATGAGGGTGCGGCTCCAGCTTTCGCGCCACTCTCCCCAACAGGGTGGGGTTTTTCCGTTGGCGCCACTCCTGGCCAACTCTCGGCAAATTGCAAATTTGCAAGACTTTCTGCAACTACACTGGCGACACACTTTATTCGAGCTCGGCTAGTCCCACGAATTCGGGTATACCCGGGTGTATTGAGGTTTGTGACTGTTTTCTGCCCGAGTGCATTGGGTTATTTTCCAGCCAGGGATTGAAGCATTTTATTCCTGCTGGCTGCAATACTGCACAGTATATATATATATACTGCATTACAATTCATGAATTTATGCCATCTGGTAGACACGCGAAGCATTGCAGCCTATTAAATCCTAATCATTATCATTTAACAGATCAGCCGCCCGTCAGCCAGGCATGAACCCAGGCTGGGAAGGCAAACGCAACGGGGCTTGTCAGAGGTGAGGAGCGGCGCATTCCAGGTATCTGCCAGGTACATACTGGGTATTTGCTCGAATAAAGTGTGTCGGTGCAGTAGCTCACGCGGTGTCCCGGGGACGTGGGAACCGCCATCTTGGTTTGTACTGTCTCTTTGATTTTGATTCACGTTTGAGGTAGCATTTGGCTGTTTGTATATCGAATGATAAGCAAGTCCATTACATTCCTCCCATCTCACAATACTGTCGTCCTCGCTGTCCTCGGGGTTACTGCCCCAAGGTCCTAATCAGGACAAACACAGCGCAGCCACGGCTTTCACACCATTCCACAACCGGCTCACAAAAGTCTCTTCTGTAGCTTGTTCTTCATACTCGCACACAACAGGTGCGCTCTCTTTCTCGGCCTCCGTCCGCCATCTTGGACTGTCTACACCTTGCAGATCCTCCCTTCTTGCGGTCTCCTTTCGGCCACTGAATATTGGATTTTTGTACATGGAGCTCCTCTCTGCGGGGCAGCTACCACATCGATACAATTGAAGAGAGTACAGGGAAAACGGCGGTGCATCTGCTGCTGCTGCTGAAGATTGGAAACCACAAACTGCAAACCACAAAATATCCTAGGTGCAAAAATTTATTTTAGGGCATAGTAACAGCCAAAAAGAACACTCTGACGCGTTTCCCGTGGTATCCCACGATTTATCAAAGACTCAATGCTAGAGAAGTAAGATTTCAGAGCTGATTGCAGTGCAACCAGCTCACTGAGATAAACCCTTCCCTCAATGTGGTTCCTTAATGGAAAATATGAGCCAAGTCACTATAGGAAAGATACCAATTAGAATATATTATGTGACTTGTAATGCAATAAGGCCAGCATGGATTAATTTATCATTTGGTATTCAACCCTCTGGGTAAAAACGGTTTGTTCTTTAAAGAATCAACACTTTTCTCCACTCCCATTTGCACTCTGCTCCCTCACGCTTTTTTTTAAGCAGTACTTTAATCAGGTAATGAGCACGATTACCCCTGAAAGACCAGTCTAGCTCTCCCTCCACTCTTGAGGTTATAAGAGCTTTTTGCAGGTGCAGCAGTGTTAGAGCCTACAGATGGGCCATAACATGTAGTGGTTGTAGGCTTAAAATACTTTGGCCAAAGAATTGAACTAAATGACCCTTGCTTATGTAGCCGAGCCCCCCAACCCTGCCTCTGATGCGGGGGAGCTGGTCAGTGGTTCCCCGGAGCTCCACGCGATAGGGAGGTGGGGGCGGCCATTTTGAGAGTTGCACATGCGCAGTACGGCGTGGCGCGCATGCGCAGTGGAGGAGGTGGCGGCCATCTTAGGATAGCTCTGCAGATGCAACCGTGGAACTACGAGTCGCAGAATCCCTAGAGGGAGGGTCTGTACCACATGGGACTGCCCAGCCAATAGGATTGTAGCAAGGGAAAAAACAGGATATCCTCCATGTGTAGGAATCACACGTGCCAGTCTGGGCGGTGGAGGCAAAGAAGAAGGTAGTGTCCAGAAGGTAGTGTTGCAGGGAAGGCCCCAGGTAGGGACTCTTCCCCTTACTGATATTTCTGCACCGGTGACCGGACGGACAAGCGGTGCATTGCGACCTAGGATCAGGCCCCAGTACCACAGAACATTTAGGTTAGACCCTCCGGCTGGAGCTCACCTCACGAGGAGGATCAGGACCCTTAGGAGAGAGGGGATTTGTGTTGCAGGCCCCGCTACGTGGGACCCGCTCTAATCCATCGCGACAAGCAGCACCTGGGTACTGGCGTACCCAGGCAGGTACCCAACGTGCACCTACATCCACAGGGGGTAGCTCACACTTGGGTGGGAATTGCTGGGACAGGACGCCAGGGGTATTGGTGCCACGGCACCCTCAGTAGTTTGGGGGAACCACCATGTGTGGGGTCATTGAGTGTGCACTGTGGATACAGTTATTACCGCTATTGTATGTGTTAGTAGGTGTATGCAGTAAACCTTAGTTATATACATTGTGTGGTGTATTATTCTTTTCTGTATATTGGTTCCTGTGAGGGGTTATCCGCCAACGCTGGGATCCCTCATAGGTGGAGGCGCTGCAAGGAGAAAGAGCTCACCCCAGGTTCCCAGGAGGCTTTAGCTTCCTGGGAGCAAACAGGTATAGCTGCACGCATGGTTGCCGTGTAGTTTCCTTAGGCTGCGCTTATAGTGCCGGCGACATCGACGCAACATTGCGTCAAAACAAATGCATTGCCGCCGTTAGGTGCGCTTATAGTAAGCGTGACGCAACGGCACGACAGCTTGGTCGCGATCGCTGGAAGTCATCTCAATTTGATGTTTCCAGTGACCATAGCCTGACGTCACTGTCGCCGGCACTATAAGTGTAGCCTTAGGCATAGGGAAAGGGGGCTACATATACATATACACATACACACACACATACACACAAACACACAAACACACACACAATACAGCACAACAAGGTGAGTTGAAGCAAACCTGAGTGTATTAGCAGTCAGGAACAACCTGATGGGACCATACTCACAGCCCTGATGAAGGTTTTGACATGTAAGGTTCTGCTTTCAAACACCCGGTTTTGCCCATCTCTACCAAATGTATGTTTCTTCTCTACCCAGATGACATATTCAAAAGATTCTATATATTAGCCTACTATACGTCTTAATCCTGAACGACAAATGCAGAGATCTACTTTCTGTTCACTGCTCAGTAAGAAATGTTCAGTGGTGTCGGGTATTTTATATCTCGTATCAAAGGGCCAGCCAACTAAAGTAATTAATTGATTGCGTAGCACCTGCCTGATTGTAGAGGTTGTCGGGTTTTGTAAGCTTATTATTACAAGGATAGTCTCATTAAAGCCTCTTGGTGAGGAGCCAATTTTTATAAAGATTTTCTCATTGAACCACATCCCAGTTTCATGTGGCTGAACTCGCTCACCCTGATGTGTATGTATAAAGATTCCCCGTGCGTCACACGTTGCCAAAAAGTGAATGTCACTAACCTAGTGCAATACTTGGACAAGGTTCACTCCTATGACTTAATTGAAATGCCTCGGGTGCACAACAATCACTCGCCAAGGTAAAATAAGATACCTCTCTCCACCAGAGAAAGAAGGAGCACTCCAGAGGTCTTATGAATAAATGTTCAATATTTTATTTGTGGACGGATCGATGTCTCGTTCCCCAATTTTGACCTTTGTCAAGATACCACATATAGTAAAGCCGCAGCTTAAATACATACAAAAGTGAATGTAGTCATGTGACCCAAGCGTGATTCATGTGATAAAGAGGCGTTAAAACAGATTGGAAAGCAGTGCTAAGCAATGCTGACATGTTGTTTATGTATTATAACATGGGACACAAAAATATACGTAAAAAGCTCAGTGTCATTGCCATATTTAAATAGCCCTAATTATATTGAACTACCAATAAGTAGTATTAATCCAGTGTTACTAAGTCAAAAAATGTGTGTAATAAACAGACATATATAATAATAATAATAATAATAATATAATAATAATAATATATAATAAGACAGACATAGTGGAGTTGACACACAAACTTATGTCTGTACAACTGAGACAATCTCAACTAAAAAGCAAGTTCCTTCTCTAGAGAACATAAGTCACTATAAATAGGGTGAGTACATCAGGAAACTGAAAGATATTTTTATTCAGAGCTTAACTGTGAGGTCATCCCGTTAGTACGGTACGTATTAATATCTACAGATACAGCGGCCGTTATTCGAACACTTCACGCGGTGTATACCTCGGAATACCCATCATGGCGCGTGATTTCTTCCAACCGGCATTTTAGTGTTCTGTTTTTAAACGTATAGGTAAGGGGGAGAGGGGTGCTCCAACCGCCGGGAAACCTAACAATCAATCAATAAATCTTGAAGGACTCCAAATACACTATGACGGAGTTGGTATGTTTCCAAATGGCCTGTGAGTCACCAATATACACCAAGATCCACAATACTGGAGGAAGCGTAATAATGCTTAAGTCACCTCACATGCACCTCATGGGGATGATCGAGGTAAAGGTACTCATCTATGATTGGTCATAAAGAATAATCAAAGTCTTCTTACCCACTCCTGTAGTCTCTGGTAGTCACTGTGGCGTGCCAGCCGTAGAAGTAGAGATCCAGAGCAACAAAAAAAAAGAGGGAAACAGCGCACTGCCAGGGAGTCAGGTGGTGAAAGATAAAATCCTATTTATTCAGCACAAAGCCAGTAAAAACATTACCCCAGGAGGGGAACAAAATCCTCCTACGCGTTTCGACGGGTTGGTCCTTTATCAAGGAGTATATAAATTTTTAAACACCTGAAATTGACACAGTAACACAGTAGCACAGTACTGTACACACTACAATTCATTCATTTAATTGTATTTAATTGCACACAATCCACGACATTCAAACAAAGCAACCGCGATAAACACGTGTGCCTGGGGCGAATGGCCGCGTTAATGCCGCGTGGAGTACAGCAGCGCACACGAAAACGGCGTCGTGATTTGTTCGAATAACGGCCGCTGCAGCTGTAACTGCTTTACAAGTGGTTCGATGGAAAATATGACAATAATTTATAGACCACGGATGGCTCAAAATCACCATATTTACTTTAAAACTCATAGGCCCTTATTCTATAAGGTGTGATAAATCCAAATGATGTTCTATCGTAGGAAAAGCCCTATTAAAGTCAATGGGACTTTCATGCGATAGTACGTCATCGGCATTTATCACACATTACAGAATAATGGGCCATACAGTATAAAGCCTAACTCACTAACTAACCAAGTCCTAACCGTGTAAAAGAAAACAAGGAAGGGATCTTCCCGTGATTTCATTTTGGTAACCACAATGAGCTTTATTCAGGTGTTGGTCTGAAATGCATTATGGGGCTTATCAGCACTGACATAGCACTCCGTGCAAGGAGGCAAATTCAAATCGTCAGATGTGGTCCCAGACTGAGTGAATATTAAAAATCTGCAAGCTTTATTGACAAACATCCATACTGTACATGTGCATGGATACAACGCACACAAAAATAGCCTGATGCTACGGACCCGCTGCCTGCGCTGCACACACGCCTGCCAGGCTGGCGGCGTGTGCAGCCGAGTTCCCCGGTCTGCAGTGAGCTGCAGGGAAAAAGACAGGGGGGGTGGGCGTGATGGGGGAGTGATGGGGGCACGGCCATGATGTCACCCGGCAGGTGCGCCCTCTTAGGCTGAACCACCGCAGGGCGTGGCCTACCGCTCCATCGCTTGTTCCAATCTCAATTTTCATGTCTGCCTAAAAAACTCTCCGCGCAGAGCGGCTGTCACCCCTCGCAGCGGGCCCGGCTCCATTGAGGGGCGGCTCTTGTCCCCGCAGCGCTCTGGCGGGTGCTGCAGCAACCAGCGGGAACCAAGCCTAATGTGTTTCACGCTGCCCACAGAGCTTCATCAGAGGCGCTAGTACTATGTGAGAATACAGTAGTAAGAGATCTTAGCTAATTTCCTAATGTTACTCATCTGGTAATATATTTAGACCCAGATCCACTAAGCTCCATTAAGTGTGTTACATGACGTTAGGCCTTAACGCCTATCCACAAAAGTCTTTCAAAGTTAACACAGGGATTTAACAAGACATTAGTTAAGTCAGGGGTTCTCAACTC
The DNA here is from genome assembly GCF_040206685.1 of Ascaphus truei. NCBI lineage: Eukaryota > Metazoa > Chordata > Amphibia > Anura > Ascaphidae > Ascaphus > Ascaphus truei. The sequence goes on from NC_134486.1 coordinate 36,511,816, forward strand.
CAGTCCTCAAGGCCCCCCAACAGATCAGGTTTTCAGGTTATCCCTGCTTCAGCACAGATGGCACAATCTTTAACTGAGCCACTGATTGAGCCACCTGTGCTGAAGCTGGGATATTCTTTAAACCTGACCTGTTGGGGGGACTTGAGGACTGGATTTGAGAACCCCTTAGTTAAAGACCACCTGCAGGTGATTAACTCCAATCTAGGCATTAATTTGCCGTTAGATTTTGGCAGTAGCTTGATATCTTCAGATACAGTGAATCGCATGTTAGTGCTCATGGATAATAAAATAACCATTGGAGCCTTATTTGAATGCTCTTAGCCTTAACACTAGGGCCAAATATTGCTGCGGTAAAATACACATTATTACAGCATTACTGCATGTAAAATGGCTGTAGTGAATAGTACAGTACGTTGAAAACCATGTATTTTACGTTAAATGCAGCTGAAGCCAATTTTTCCTTTATCGGAGCCATGTGAATCTAGGCTTTAGAGCCATTGTATTGTATTGTATGTCTTTATTTATATAGCGCCATTAATGTACATAGCGCTTCACAGTAGTAATACATGTGGTAATAAAATAAATAACAGATAATATAAATAACAGATCATGGGAATAAGTGCTTTAGACATAAAAGTAACATTAAGGAGGAGGAGTCCCTGCCCCGAGGAGCTTACAGTCTAATTGGTAGGTAGGGAGAACGTACAGAGACAGAAGGAGGGAGTTCTGGTAAGTGCGTCTGCAGGGGGCCAAGCTTTATGTATCATGTGTTCAGAATATCCACAGTGCTATTCATATGCTTCTTTAAGCAAGTGTGTCTTAAGGTGGGTCTTAAAGGTGGATAGAGAGGGTGCTAGTCGGGTACTGAGGGGAAGGGCATTCCAGAGGTGTGGGGCAGTCAGTGAAAAAGGTTTAAGGCGGGAGAGGGCTTTATATACAAAGGGGGTAGAAAGAAGTGCCACTCCAGTACACACCTTACAGCCCAATCATTTGAATGGGCCCAGGAGCTGCTTGCCGTCCCAGAAGGTGTCTTGTGGTGTTGCACCATTGTCCCTATATCCTGGAAGTAATTTGCACAGATTGAGGACTGTAGCATATTTATTTTCAAGTGTACGTTTCTGTGTGGCTATCCACATGTACAATTAACATACTGACAACTGTAGTGCTAGTTTAATTGGACTAACGTAGTACAGTATGTCTCCTTTTATAAGGATGGCAAAATGATTCCAAATGCTGTTATCGATATGACCTGATTGGGGTTGGGGATGGTTGTGTTGGATGTACTGACAATTGTTAGTGTGGGGTCATGCTGCTAGCAATCTCAGTTCAGACTACGTAACCAGCTCTAGTACATCGGTCGCAGATGTTGCATACTGTTTACTAGTAGCTACGTGTTGATGACTTGATCTTTTCAAGTGATAAAACTCTCCGAGCAATAAGAATAAATGTGTACTCTGCATCTTCTACACATTTATGGGTTACACAGTACTCATTAAAGTTTTACACACAGACCGTTCACACTGCTCTGTATACACAGAAAAGCAATTTCAAAACTGAATTATTAAACCAGAGAACCCTTCATTCATAAAAAAAAAATGATTGCTTGTCATGTCTCTGCCTTTAGAAATAAGTAACTCATTTTAATATGAATACAAGGCAATTGTAAAATAGGGATATTTAAAAAAGTAGGGATTAGTTCAAAAGCCCATGAGATCCGGGGATTCAGATTTACTTCTGGAAGTGTGTTATGAATAAGACTGATTCATTGTGTTGTAGACTGACTAATTGTATTGTACTCTATCTGAGCCACCTCTGATGTGCAACTGTTGGGATGGTAACTCCAGAAAAGTGAAATTGAATGAAAAACACATGATCATGATTTCTCCTATACAACTGGAAGTAAGATAAAAAGCCCAAGCTACAGTAGTAATGGGTCATACATCCATCAGGTTATTTTATTTAGGCACGTTTAATTGACCTAAGCATGGTCCTCTGCACAGGATTCCTTCCCCTCTGCCTTTCCCATCGTGTTGAATTAAGATCGTCGTTAACATGAATACACAGTACGAGTTGAGGTTCTCTGTAATACTTGTTTAGCACACAATGATGCTGTCATTGTTCTACCACATGCACACGCACGCAATGTTAGTTTGTGTTGGGGCTCCAATGTCAAGTGAACGATGAGATTAGGTTCATTCATTAGCAGAATTAGTTGCAACAGTAGATATTATTTCTATTGTGACGCAAATATTAATTTCCATACGTTTATTCTTAGTCATCTTCACACCTTCTCAAATATTAAACAGCACTGACCCATCTTAAGGTCTTACAGTATTTCAGTTAAGGGGCGTTGGGTTACATGGAGTTTTGACTGTATCATTTTACATGAGGTTGTTTTATCATGTCTCAGACATGCCATATCAATATTTTACACCATTGATTGCCCACCGCATAATAAAGTGTTCTGCGGGGTGGAGGATGCACACCAACAAGAATTGCAAGTGCAGGGTGCACATTCATTGCTGTGCTGCTCTTGTAAACTTGTAACCAAAATATCAAACATAGAATAACACACAAGTCTTTGTTAAGAAAAATGCAAACATTTATTGTAGAATCATGTCGAATGATTGTACAATACATTTTTGTATTTTTCTTCACAAAGTCTGGTGTGCTCTTCAATTTTTGATATTTTGGTTCCACCACATAATAACACATCTTCTCAATTGTTTGCCATTAAGCAGCAAAACATGTAGCACTGCACGATTTTTTAAAATTTATTACATGATTGATGCAGGGGGTCTCCGAAGCAGAACTGCGTTCATTTCAACTCCAGGGACCCCCTGCTTCCAGAGATACTCCGTAGGGGGCGCTGGTATCTGCTATCTGCAGCCATGGAACTTGTTTGCCTAAAGTAATGGTGACTTAAATGTCCCGCGTGACGTAGGACATTAGGACAATAGGAAGCCGTGATGTCATGTGGCTTTCAATTGGCCCACGTGACCAGGACATTTAAACATGAGGGAGTTACCGGCACCCACTACGAAGGTAAGTACTTCTGCAAGCAGGGGTCCCCGGAGCTGAAATTAACACAGTTCAGCTCCAGAGACCCCCTGCTTCAATCCTGTAATAAAAAAAACATTAAACATGTTATGTGTTGCTGCTTTGCTGCTTTAAAGCAACCATCTGACTTGTCAAAATGAACAATTGTTACTGTATTTTACTGGAAAACCAACTGTAACGTAAATAACATTGCTTCCGATGGACCTTTTACCAATCTTGATATGATATATTTCTGGTAAGTGGAGTTACTGCATTAACAGCTTCATCTCTTGATAAGCGTGTAAGATATTGTTTTGTAGACTTCTCATTAAGCCACTTGGCTAATAAGTGAACTTCTTTGCGTACAGTATGTATTTATATGGAGCCTGGAGCCTTTTAAGGCCAAAGAGTCTTATTGATAAAATATCTTACCAGGAAAAAAAATACATTGCGTTTCCTCTCGTTTTGAGGTATGTATTGGGTACAGTAACAGGGTGAATCCGGGGCATCCAAAAAATGACTTATCCATATCAGGTTTTCAGGATATCCCTGCTTCAGCACAGGTGGCACACTCTTTAACTGAGCCACTGATTGAGCCACCTGTGCTGAAGCTGGGATATTCTTTAAACCTGACCTGTTGGGGGGGGACTTGAGGACTGGAGTTGAGAACCCCTTAGTTAAGGACCACCTGCAGGTGATTAACTCCAATCTAGCCATTAATTTGCCGTTAGGTTTTGGCAGTAGCTTGATATCTTCAGATACAGTGAATAGCATGTTAGTGCTCATGGATAACAAAATAACCATTGGAGCCTTATTTGCATGCTCTTAGCCTTAACACTAGGGCCAAAATTTTGCTGCGGTAAAATACACATTATTACAGCATTACTGCATGTAAAATGGCTGTAGTGAATAGTACAGTACGTTGAAAAACATGTATTTTCCGTTAAATGCAGCTGAAGCCAATTTTTCCTTTATCGGAGCCATGTGAATCTAGGCTTTAGAGCCATTGTATATCATAAGAAAATTCATCAATATGACCTTAAATGTTGATTGTGGTATTAGTTCAATGTATACAGGGGAGACTAGTGACATGTGTAGCCTATGGCAATCACACAAAAAGCCAGATTGGCACACAGCATCTCCCCACAATTATAGATAACATCCAATAAGTAGTCTATAAAGGATATGACAAAAATTTTAGAAACTCACTTTGTAGATCTCAGTTGCAGCTTGTCTGTCCTTGGTCTCCTTCTGATGAGGTCAGTTAGCGTGCACTCCCGCACAGTACGCCCTGGGTGCCCTAGATGGGTGATGTAAGATGGGTGTATGGCTATTGCTGTTCTAGTCCCTTGAGGTAGGTAGTGTGAGGCAACTGGGGGGTTAGCCTGTTAACTAGTCCAGGGACCATGGCCCAGGGCCCGCACTATGAGTGGCCAACAGTAGGAGACGCCCGTACTTAGGGAGATGCCCGGTACACTAGCCAGCACCCACATAAAACACACCACAGAGCACTTGTAGGAACCGTCAGCGAGTGCGGTGCACAGAGAAGGAGTTCTGCCTAGCCTGGGGTATGCCACATGATACTTGTGGGTAAAGCAATGAGAGATAGCATGCAGAGAGCATCAGAGAGTGTCAGTGAGTACAGTTAGTGTCTTGGAATGTGTTACACAGTAGACACTGAGAATAGTGAAGATATACATTTGGTGGGCTCATCAAAGATGGCGGCCGTCACTACATGTGCTCCGCGGAGCAAGAAGGAATCCAAAATGGCGACCGCAACGCCATCTACGGCCCAGCAGTTATCAGCCAAACTAAAATGGCGACTCCCGCCAATCCTGGAGCGCGCACGTGAATCGTGCAAAGAGACTGTTAGAGAAATGTAGAGGGAGATGTGCAGGGGTTTGGCGCCAAACCCAGATTCCCTGCAAGAGGAGCGGAGCAGCGCAAAAGCCGAAAGCCCACCCACCTGTGCTGTGACTGGCCAACAGACAAGGCCACGTCACAATGAGAGAAGGAGTGCCCCTCCTCTTGTTTCCACCAGAGGGAGGGGGCACAAGGAGAGCCAATCAGAAGAGTCTTCCCCAGCGAAGGGAGGGACAGGAAGTGAGATCGAGGAGCTTCACTTCTGTCTGACATTCACAGAGAGAGGAGCCGAGATTTTGAACTGTTCCCCCCCTGAGCGAAATATGGCCGAACTGAGCACAACGATTTACCAGCTTCCAGGAGGCTTACTGGTAGTAGAGATTGAGGGCCACGAGTACCTACGGTGCCTGTACGTCCACTGCGGGACACCTGGACAGGTCCCAGGCACGAAAACACGATGCCCTAAATGTGGCACGTACTACCTGTGGCCTAACGAGCCATGGCCATTGATCGAGAACCCCACGGGGTGCCTCTCCGGGAACACTAACGGAGGTGGCGGAGACAAGAGACGAGGCTGCCCTAGTTCCCCGTGTCACCCATGCGGTAGGAACCAAGGCCCAGCCAGCTACTGATCCAAGAGAACCGTCGGCGGAGAAGAGCGCGAACGCAGTGGAGGTACCAGAGGGAGCCCGTTTTGTACCACTACCCACTGGCGGTACCGCCCAAGAACCCAGTGACTCCCTTGCGGAGGATCCGATTATAATATCTTCGGAGGAGGATGATGGCGTCCCATCGGTGGCGATGCGCCTACCTGCGAACCACCCCATCTGTAACCAAGATGACGGTCAACTTACCGGAGAGAGGTAGCAGACGAGTCTGGACACCTTCCGACGGCGAGCGCTGGTGCGGCTTGAGACCCGTAGAAGTCCCACGGCCGTGGTGACTCCCAGTGCGGCGGAGATGGCGTCTGACACGGCTCCGGAGGAACCAAAGATCACCAGCTGGCAGCGGAGCGGTAAGGAGACTCCACCATCCTCTTACCCCCGCCAGGCGAAGACGGAACCTGCAGAGGATGAGAAGAAGAGGGATGCGGCCTACCTGACCGTCCGCAGACCGGATGATCCACCACCGCCCCTTCCGGTCCTCGACGCACTTCCGGTGCATGACCATGGAGCGGATGGAGATTCCGCGGGCGCCGACGATGACATCACTTCTAGGTCTGACTGGAAAAGAGGCCCGGGAGCGCTGTTCTCCCCAAGGAGAGCATCAATGGCAGCTGCAATGGCCACTCTGAGAGGCCAAGGTCCTCCCAGAGGATCACAGGGCTCAGTGGAAAGAGCAACCAAGAAGATGCCCACTGGTCGCGTTATTACCCGCTTGCTGGACACTGATTTGAACATTGCCCCAGCCCCGACCCCCAGCTCCATTGCTCCGGCTACTGCCTTTGCCCCGTCACGAGTATTACCACCGGGACCTAGCAGGATAAATTGAGCAAGTACCCCAAATATTCAAGGAATGTACGGGATTGGGAATTGAGCGATGAGGGGGCTGAGGGGGAGGTACCATATGATAATGTAATTCGCATACCTAACCTTGTGCCTTTTTCTCCTGCGTTTAGAGGGAGGGCCCGAGGGTCCCACACTACAGCAGAGGCTGGGCCTGTAAGTGAAGTGGTTCAAAAGATGAACCCCACAAGGTACATCAACGCCAAAGGGAGGATAGATTGCTCGCGTTCTACAGAGGCTGGTACGTCCGGTGTCTCATCGCAAGTGGAGTCGGAGGTAGATACAGGTAGCCCCTTAGCAGAGTACGAGCACTGTGACAAGTGGTGGGCACCCCTGTTCACCGGGTACCATGAAGGTATGGACCGCACCAGGTTTGTCCTCATCAGAAATAACATAGTCGATTATTGGTGGGCGGTAGGTGCCTATATTCCCCAGGAGGTGGCAGATAAACTAGAGCATCGGTACAGGGAGATAGAGCAAAAGATCATTCTGCCAAAGGGACCGAGTATATTATATGATGACGTTGCCCCTGTAGAACCGGAGTTTTGGGTGCGGCCAAGCAGGGCAGGTCGGAAGACCTTGACTAAGTTGAGCTGAGCAGACAGAGCCATAGTGGCTAGGTATAGCAGTCCCATGGTTATGAATACCCTTATGTGCCTAAACCCATAATGCGAGAGATCGAGGAGAACAGGGATAGTTGGCTCCGAGAAGCCGTACAAGAGTACTTGCGGATGAAATTTGGTAAGGCAGGTTACCATAATCAGGACAGGATCAGTGAGTTGGTCAGGACCTGGAGTATAGGACGGGGCATATACATGCACAATGTAATATATCGGCCCGAGTCTGGATCGGTACAGTCATATCATGTGACCATAACTGACCATAATGGTAGAAGATACGGAAGCCTGATCCTAAGCATTATTATTAGGGTTCTCCTCATTGGGAGTAACTGTGTTCCGGAGATATTACCTCACTGGGTATTGTCTATGCATATAAACTGCCATGTTTGTGTTCATGTTCCCAGGTTTGTTTGCTGCAGGATGGTGCTGCTAAAAATAGGTCCAAGTGGTGACCATTGGATTCCACCAGAGGGAGAGTGTAGCCCCTGTAAGAGTTCTCCTACTGGAGTAAGCCCTGGTAAGGGCAGGCGCCAGTAGTATCCATGGGTTTTCCCCCTTCAAGCCCTGCCTGAAGTGATATAGGAGGGGCCCCCAGACTCTGTGCAGGCCTAGACAGAGGGGAGGTCCTGCTGACATCATGAGGGGCAGGGCTGACTCTATTTAGTGGGCTGTCCTGTGTGTGTCTGAGGCAGTTGGTTCTGTGAGTTCGTGTGCGAGTTGAGTCAGAGCTGAGAGAAGGTGGTGGCAGTTCTGAATGCTCAGCTCTGTGAGGATGTCAGTCTGAGCTGGAGCAGAGTCTGGAGAGCAGAGTGTCAGGACTGGCAGTCTGTGGAGAGCCTGGAGGGAGTATGTGGAGTGATGTCCTGGAGCGGAGGAGAGTGCTGGTCTGAAGTGTAGTAAGACCCAGCAGAGCGCATGTCTGACCTGAGAGGCCCTGCTCAACGTGAGAGTGATATTTGTAGTAGAGACCTCAGAGCCCCTAGAGCGGACAGGACTATAGAGGTGAACCACTGCCCCTCACCCTATTTAGGGGGTGAGGGGAAGGATATCTAGCCTCACCCCTAGGGCCTACCCTGTGGGGTGGAGGCAAGGGTATTGAGGCCCCATTCTGCCCATCCTACTGGGAAGCATACTTCTGGAGGAAAGGAGAGGAGAGAGACGCCTTTACATTGGGAGCACTGTTTCTAGGAGCTACTCTTTGCATGAACTGCTGTGTACTACCCCAAAGTGTTACAAGACAATAAAGACACTGCTGCTGTTTTACATAAGACTGTGTGTGAGTTCTGGAGCATTCATGCTAAAGAATGAAGGCCATTACCCCAGAAGCCTGGCCCTGTTGCACCAACACCAATGCGGGAGACTCAGGTCCTCCTGTTCCAAGCAGGTACGCACCACCCAAGTACACATAGCCAGCCCTCACTACACCCTAGATAGACATCTGCATCTGGGGCGGGGGTGGAACATGGGTTACATATCACATTTGCTCCTGACTCTTCCATAGTTATGACAGCCCGATACTAAGGCTCGATTAGCATAAAGACACATAACTCTCCTGACAACCGGCAAGTGTCTACATGTCTCTTAAAGCGACCACAACAATCACCAATCAAGGAATATAAGCAGATGTGTGTACTACATTAGGGCTATTGTAGATCAGCATTCCACATATATATGTAACACAGCTCGTTAAGCAACATCCGTTATGCTTTCTGTCTACAAGTGTAAAAACACCATATGCGCCAAGATCTTTACTTGCTAATATTAACCAGTGCACCAGATGGCTGTGTTATTACTTTATCATCCAAGTAACAATGGGGAGAGACATATTATTATCATATACTGACCAGCATCCTACAGGAAGGGATTGCTATCAATATTGATATTTTGAGCAATTTATCATCTTAGTGTATGCTGCCCTAAATACATAGCAGACTGTGATACTTTATAGGCTCTTTACCAAACTCAGGGATGGTTTATTTCCCAGTATTTCAGAAATGTAATTTTCTTTATTATTAGGACTAATTTTTACCTAGTCATATTAAAAGTTATGTTTTAATTTCATAAACGTATTATTTATCACTATGCCCCATTAATAATGGAGGGTTCCTGGGTCTCTATCCCTGTTTTTCTTCTACATGAACGATGTATAGTAATTGTAAGCTTAGGCTTAACTGGTTAAATAGGCAATACCTTCTAGGACTAAAGTGCACTAATAAAGTCATATGGGTGGTTGACGTATTTTTTAAAATCCAATTATGACACCTATGTATTTTTAAAATATGTTTTAAAGTTGGGAGGGGGTTGATTTAATCTGGTTACTCCTTGTTGTGTGATATCACTGGGTTTAGCAAGTGCTAGCACAGCCAGAGCCCCCTCCCCATAACCCATTCACTTTATTGGCTCTATAGTAAGCACAGAGTGGGATACGGGTAAAAGAAAAACTTGATTGCTAACCACTTCCCCATTTAGAGACCCCTAAACAATTCAACTTGTAACTAATTAATAAAAACAAAAAAAAACAAAAAAAAAAACAAATGAAAACAGCCCAACAATGCAATTAGCATTGTTAGATTTCTTTAGTGGAGACAGATAGACTGTAAAAAAAATTCTGGCCAACCACTGTACTGTATGTGGGATTGCACTTTTAAAGTGCAATAATGAATATCACAGAATATATAGTGTGTATTGGTATCCCGTATAGTGGTTAAACCTGTGGCAAGAAGAAGCTGTAATTCTAGATTTGCAGTGATCAGGTCTGAGTTGTATAGTAGGTTCTGGACATCATAATGTAGGCTAACTAAAAATAAACGTCTTTCTGTCAATACAGTTTTTCAAAGATGATAATTGGCAAAAATCATGTAGTACAGGACAATGACGATATTTTTTTCACAACTGAATTTAAAATGCTGGGATTATGGGAGACGATTGTGATTGTTTAAATAACCGGCACACATTTTGCAGTTTGTAAAAAGTCCATGATAGTCCTGTTGTATTTTTCACATGTACAGTGAATAATCATTTTCGTGCAGTAGAAATCATAGAACCTTATTTCCCATCATTATGAATGCAATACATTTTAATGTAGGGAAATTCAGGTTGTGAAGATATTAGTTTCCTATCATTTGTACAGTAGCTGGCAGTGCCATCTAGTGGATAATATGGTACTCCATCTTCCCCCAAAAAATATAACACTGGATGTGTAACCCTGGTATAAAAATACATTTACCTGGCACTTCATCTACAATGTGCTCTCAATTCACCACTTTTACTGGTCTCAATGGCACGAAGGTCAACATGGCATCTATCAGGCTATTTCATCTTGTAAGTTACGGGGCATGGCGCGCTTTCTGCCATCAAATGACATCTCCGTGCATGCAGTGTGACAAAGACCCTCAGACAGTATGTGGTTGCAAGGTGCCCCCCCCCCTCCCCCAACCTGCAAAATACAAAGTGTAAACTCAAACTAAATATTTCTACACAAATAAACAGCAAACTAAGGGTAGACAGAAAGGATCAAACAAAAGCATCATCATCGAAAAAAATGTGTTTAAATAGGGGGTATGTACACATATACACATGGAGGTCTGAGTTATAGATCCCACCAATATAGCATATACTAAAGAGGTCCCTACTGTCATCCATGGGACACAACAGGGTATACAGAAGAGTCATATCCATTGAAGTCAGAAGTCTATGTAGATTTAGATAAGGAAGCTGTATACACTAAGCTCAACAGAACTGAACTAAGGTGATATATCTCCAAGCTCTTACCTATACCAATACAGTCTTGTGCCGTCGGTGGTGTCCCGAACACACAAAGGATAAAGTTGCTCAAACACTCACACTAGCAACATGACACAGAAAGATTGTCCAAAACATGCATATTAAAGTGGTTAGATACAGTCAATAGTAGCATTGAACGACCATAACCGCAACACAAAATAATAACAGTTGCTGGTTCTTTTGAACACTTTAGTTACTAGAAATATTATATTATTTTTATTTGAACAAATGTGTTTACTGCAAAAGATTGGAAACATGGATCTGAATGCTGATACATCCCACAGTGATGCCATGAAATAGCTACTCTCGTTAGGGGTCCAAGAGACTTTCTTACTATGAAGAAATGTGACAATGAGACAAGCAATCTCGAGATAGAACTGAGAAGGGAAATACAATTGGAAAAACACCGCAGAACTCTAGTTGAACCTTAAACTGTATTTGCACAGGATTTTTACTATTGCTCGAAATGGGAGAAAATCCTAAACAAGTGTTCATTTCATTTGATGACTTTAGCAACTGAATATATACAGAAGGAACGCATTATTAACCAGGAGAAAATCAAGGCAATAGAGAAGGGTGTACAGAAATATGTATCTGTTGAGGTACTAACAGCTTTTAAAAAGAAATCTTTGGATGACTTTAAAAAGGAAGTTGAAGATCGCAAAAGAACATTTTTTAGAGATGCACACGACTGAAGCTCGGGAATTGTGTATCTACAGAAGAACAACTAGAAATACAAGGGACATTAGTTGCTAAGACGCTATAATTTGATAATGCCAGGTACGCACTATTTGATGATGATGGTATTATAATAATAGCTTTATTTCATAATAATAATAATTTTATTTCATATGGCGCTTTTCTCCCAATGGGACTCAAAGCGCTTCATAATACAGTGATACACTGCACAGTACGCAGGAGTTTTACAGACACAGTCCCTGCCCAGATGAGCTTACAATCTGTTTTTGGCGCCTGAGGCACAGTGACTTGCCCATGGTCACAAGGACCAGACACTGCACCGGGATTTGTAACAGTCTCCCCTGCTGCACACTCCACGTCACTGTTGTCAGAGTCACTGCCTTTACTCCCTGAGCCGCTCTTTCAGTGTTAGCTGATAGATGTTGTGATGTTCACTTTTGCACCAATGAGACAGTTAAAAGCAACAGATTTGGGGCTGAGTTCTAGACCTGTGTGAAGATTGTATCGCCAGTTTGTCTACACACACACATCTGCTGTTATATTTTTGGCACTCTGAAGATGTCAAAATAAAGTAACCATGCTTCCATTTTACATAGGGCTGTGGCCATTTTCTGAATATGAATGCTGCTTGTTCAAGATGGCGGCGCACAGCCTGACCATGGCACCCTGGTATACTGTAGATTAAGGGTAGCCACTTTCACTGCTGTTTTTGTTTAGGTTCAAAAACATTTTGGTTTGCCTAGGACTCGATTGTTTTGATTTTTTTTAATTTATGGATAAAACCCTCAAAATAAGCAGGAACAATTTTGACTTTTTTCGAGTCCAATGAAATCAGTTACATGAATCTCTTCAATGAGCAAAATGTGGCCAGCCATTTAGTTATTTAACGTAGAAATTAGGGATTTAATTACAATATAAGAGCCAAGGTATCAGGGATGCTGCTCACGGTGTGTTGAAAAACGTGCTTTTCTGTTCATTCCTACACTATTCAGATTGTAAACAAATCCTACATTGCCAGAACAACTCATACAGAAATGGTAGAAACACACCTACAGTATAAATCAACTAAGCAAAAGAGTCTCTGTTCAAAGAAGAGCTGAAATAATAGTAAGCAATGGCAAAAAAAAAAGGCTGCGATTGTTTCTATGGAAAGTTGCAATGCTGACTAAAAATGTCATCTAAATACACAACCTGCTTTCCCTTCAACACCACCCTTGAACATTAAACACAAAGGCCCCTGTGAATTGAGCTACAAACCTCCTAAGCAAAGGGAATTGGGGCCTAAGATCTGAAAAACGGTCATTGTAAAATGCTTTATACCTTAATATATTAGTATTAGATCCTCACAGTATCTGTTGCAAGCCCTGATCAAATCATGGGAAAGGGATGACAGGACCCTGCGTTCCTGCTCTAATATATTAGGATATTGAATAGTACACGTACATTCAAACACTCAACACTATGTTGCTTATTCTCCGCTGGTAACAAAGTCAATCGGAGGAGCTGGTGGAGTGTTTGAGTGCCCTCGGTGAGTGCCCTCGGTGAGTGCCCTCGGTGAGTGCCCTCGGAGAGTCACATGCTACTGACCTAATGACTACTGTAGTATGTGTACTATTCAATAGCCTAGTACTGTATATATTAGAGCAGGAGCGCAAGGTCCTCTCACCCCCTTCCAATGATTTGATCAGGGCTTACAACAGACACTGTGAGGATCTAATACTAATACTAATATACCCCATAGACTATACAGGAGCAAATATCATTGATCACCACCTCATAAGTATATGGATATCTAGTTGTAAGAATTGCAAGAAAAATCTGTTCTTGGTAAAAGTGAATAGTTTCCGGAAACTCTCCAAGCTCAGCATGTAATTAGTTAACATCATTTGTAATGGAGGTGCAAAATATGAATTTTAGAGAGATAAATAGCAAAAAGATCTCTGTATACTGCACTCTCATATACATTAATGTTGTGATGATAGATGTAGTAATATTTAACCTTTATTAGGTATGTTTATAAAATATAGACAGAGTATTTAATAAAAACCCAAACAAATGAGTGATAATAATATATGCAGTGAATAGCACAACTAAAAATGTGATTCTACCGAGGGTAATTATTAAAGTGTAGTGTCTCTTTTTAATTTAGTTTTTGCTAGAAATTCAATATTAAGTGGCATTAGCTGTCCCAGAAAAAAAAATTCAGAGAAAAATCAAATTAGCATGTGATTGAATACATTTTCTAAAATTACTTATTCATATATTATTCAATAAATAGTGTTCTGCAATAAAGTTATGGATGGGCTCAACTATCCAGTCAATATTTCACCTAGTTCAAGCTGGTCAAATGGTATATGGCTATTTTATGGTTGAGTTATAGGTAACCAGGTTGCTCACAAAGCCTATCTGGCGTAGGTGACTAGGTTTAAAAAATTAAAACAAATACATGATTAAGATATTATTTACTAACATAATAGTAACCACATTAGTGAAAAAGGCATGATCAATTCTGTTTACTTCACCCCTGATGAAGTCCCCTCAATACTCCATGGTATTCATAGCTTCCTGGAAATAAACCATTAGTTCGTTTGATCCATTAGGTCGTCTATCTTTGGGGGAACCGTTTTTATTCACAAAGCAGAAGCAGTTTTGTTCAGAGTTTATTAAATACTTCTCTTACAGTAGTGGTAACATCGCAAAAAGGGAGGCATTAGATCCTGATATTTACCATAACGGCTTAGTGTGCCTACTGCGTGGTTTACTTACACCCCCCTAACAACCTGAGACGACACAGTTTTGTGGAAGTAAAAATGGTCACAGCTTTATTGTTTTAACAATACCTGCAAATAACTGTCAGCCATAATCTTAGTCCTTTGTCATCCCTATTCTCAGTATCTTCCGGCAGGGGGAGCCCTCCTCCACCCGCCCTAATCTACCGTCCACCAGGAGAGACACTCTCCGCCGCGAGAGACACTCTCCACGGCCCCCGTCTACCGTTCACCAGGAGAGACACTCTCCGCCGCGAGAGACACTCTCCACGGCCCCTAGGTCCCCCTTATCAGAGCCGCCTGGGCCTACCCGCATAGGATAGAGCCCAGCTGCCTAAGATTGGTGCAAGAGGTACAGCGCCTGACCGCCTGCGTCGGCGCCTCCAGCCCGTACAATATTTTCAGGGGGACCGTTACCTGGCGGCCCATCCGCATCGGATGGAGCCCCATTTCGGGTATTCACGGTGTCCCTACGATGGCTGGCCTGACAGTTCCGCCACCCGGAGGACCCAATAAGGCCACTTACTGGGGACTCACCCCACACCCCAAGCTGTGACCCTAAACCTATGACTGCTGGTCGCTTGCAAAGGCCTGAGCATGTTATTAATAAAATATCGAGGGGCCCCCACTGTGAAGACAGAAAACCTGTTAGAAGATTATTTAATTACTCGCCTGCCGGGCTCTAATGTACCCCTTTTAAGCATTTGATTTGTGAATCTGAAGCTGCTGGGGGCCAACAGTAACCACCGAAAAGGCTGCTTCCATGTCAATTTTCCCAATAGTGCTCCTTCCCCATATATCTTAATTATCCCTTATGGCAGTGTTGAATGATTGGTATTGTATACGGCGTAGCTTGGGTCTATGGCATCATACCCCCCTTGGGTTTGACAGGTGTTGTATTAGCCTGAATATAAAATATATATTTTTAATTTTTTTTGCACCCGGGGAAATAATTAACTGAGCAATAGGGGGGGGGGGATGTAATGGGCCCACCATACGTCCCAATTTTATCTCCTTTAATCCCCCCCCCCCCACCCACTGGTATGTGAAAAAATCCCCTTCTAAGCCCTCCTCCAAGGAAAATCCACCTTCTCCCAGTCGGAGTAC
Source organism: Ascaphus truei (assembly GCF_040206685.1). Lineage (NCBI taxonomy): Eukaryota > Metazoa > Chordata > Amphibia > Anura > Ascaphidae > Ascaphus > Ascaphus truei. Next base: position 36,527,200 of record NC_134486.1, read on the forward strand.
CCCTTTAGCCAACGGCCCAAACCGCTAACGCTGACCGGTGTTGGGGCCTTCCCTCTCCCGTGGCTGCAGTTGCCCAGGGCCTTTGAAGCACTTCTTGATGAGGTGGTTACCCCCGCACAGGCTACACACATGTCTAAACTTGCAACCCGCCCCCAGCTTGCAGTGTTTATCATTAAACGCCCAACGCTCCCCTGCTTGTTGAATCACTCCCGGGCCGACCGCATGGACCCTTGAAAAAGGGCGCGTCGCCCCACTGCTTCCCCTGTCCACTAACTTCATCCACAATTCCATGTCCATCTTCCCCAAACTCAACCTTGTATCCCCCTGCCACCTCTGCCTGAACTGCTCGTCATGGTAAGGGCCGCTGCATCACGTGCAAACACCTAGCTAATAAATTGGAGTTTGTCTCCCTTCAGAAGGGTGGACAATATGATGTTAATGGCAGTATCAACTGCCTGAGTACATTTGTCGTCTACCTTTTGCAATGTGGTTGCGGCCTTCAATATGTTGGCCGCACCACTCGATCCCTTAGTACTCGGTTCCTGGAGCATAGGAGGAATGTGATCAATGGTGTCATTACCCATAGTCTACCTAGACATTTTACTTGTATACATCACAAGGATCCTGGTTCCTTGACTATTATGGGCATTGAGCACATTCCTCCTTCTGCTCTAGGAGGGGAACGTTTTAAATCTTTGTGTCGAAGGGAGACATTCTGGATCCACCGGTTGGGGACACTTGCCCCCGGTGGTCTAAATGAATGTTTGGATACCAGTACTCTGGTATGAGTTTTTAGGTCCGGTTTTGGTTCTGTGCCCTCTGGGTCACCTCCTGCTACTCATATACATCCCCTTTCCCATAATTTTCCGGTCTCCTTTTCCTCATTTTCCACCCCACCCCACCCCCATTCCCCCCCTTTATCCCCCCCTTCCCCCTTTTCCTCCCTATTCATCCACCCTCACCCCCTTATTCCTGTTTCTCCCCCTCCCCTCTTTATTCCCCCTCTCTTTCCCCCCTCTCATTCCCCCCTCCCCTCATTTTCCCTTTCCCCCCTTCCCCCCCCCCCTACATTTCACCCCCCATCCTGTCCTGTGAATATATATTTACTATCCACACCTCTATTCTGTGTGCACATGCATGTTGTATGTATATATGAATTTTATACATGCATTGTCATGTTTGTGTGTGTATGTATATATATGTATGTACACACAGAAAATAGATTATTTTGGTTGTTATTGATAGGTTTTATGTTAATTAATTTGTATACATATGTATTATTATTATATATATATATTTTATAGGTTTATTTATACATATTGATGCATATAAGTAATTATTTTAGCCCCTTTGTTTATAATGAAAGTTATTGAACATTATTTTAATTTTTTATTGTACAATTTTTTGTATTTAAGTTTATTATGTTTTAACAGTTTTTAAGCAGCATAGTCTTTCTTCGTTATTGGTTGTTATTATTGTACATTGTATAATGTTAGTATTGGAATGCTAGGGTGTTTCGCTATATACCTATTTTTCCCTCTGTAGAGCTTGAATGTAAACATCTTTCATAGTTAATTGTGCTCTTTGAGGGGTTTGACCATTTGAAATTGATGTACCAATCAACTGAGACACTCGGGTATATATGTATAGCCACCACCGTTCATGTCAATTCCCTTTGATAAAGTTGCATTATTGTGACGAAACGCGTCAGGGACGTACATTACAACATTACGTCATCACGTCACATACACGCTTTACGGCCGGAGCGTGTATGATGTTCTATTGAGGCCCTATTCCAATACCACATTGCATGGAGGATTTTTATTGATAATTCAGAGGATGAACGCTACCGGGTGAATCGTTCGAAGATTTCCTGTTGGACTGCCGACGTGACACGAGACGGTGCTTGCCTCGGTGGTGATTTTTAGCACAATTTGCTTGTTATTCAATCTACTTTGTGAGTGTTTTTAATCCCTCCTCCATCCCCCCCCTTTAATTAAATGTACAATAATACACTATGAGGCGTGCGCTCTCTGTCTTCTTTTTGTTCTTCTAGATCCCTTATTGGAATTGGTTATTCCAATTGAGAGCAGCCGTGGACCCCTGGACTTTGTACATTGTTCTGTTCTACCTATCAAGACTCATTCTAGGGTTTGGACATTTACACTTGGACTTTTTCATTATTAATTATATTATGTATGTGCATGAATATTCTCAATTCATGCATTAGAGTGTACAATCTAGTTTGCTATCTATTAGTATTTATATTTTGAACTTCTTTTTATTTTTTCACTTATTATAGGATTGTTTGTATTTTGTTTATTGCACTTGGTAGAATCATATTATTATTCACTAGTTTCACGAGTGGCGCAATTTTTTATTTTTTTCATATATATTTTTCTTTGCATATATATTTATTTATATATTTATATATTTATTTATATATTTATTTAGTGTGGGGCTGTTGTGTGTGTATTTTTTTTATTGTGGGTAGTGGGGGTGGCCGAAGTGGATATTAGCCCCAACGGTGGTTGTTTAGGGCTTGCGGGTGGTTAGCGGGAGGGCTTAACCCCTTCATGACCGTTGCGGTATTAGCCGCTAAGGTCATGAAGGGGTTAAGTCCACCCGCAAACCCACCGCAAGCCCTAAACAACCACCAAGGGCTAAATACCCCCTTCACCCACCCCCGCTACCCACAATAAACCTGGCACGGCTGGTTAACCCCTTTATTGCCTTAGCGGTTAGCCGCTAAGGTCATGAAGTGGCCTTTAAATGCATTTTTCCTACCTAGGATGCATGCCGCGGGGCTCAGGTGCTGGTATTAATGGGTATCAGCTCCGGAGCCCCCCGACATTATCCCAGGCAGGAAAAAGGCCTGATTTTTTCTAAGTGCCGATGCTTCTCCCCCAGCAACTTGCCAACTTTAGTTGGCGGGCTGGATTACTGTAAAAATCTCAATTCTAGAGTACCGATCAGCAGCGTAAAGCTGATCAGGGCTACTAGAATTCAGCCTGTTTCAGAAAGTGCCAATAAGTGGCGAAAAGTGGCTTATCGGCACCCGGCTGCCGAAAAGTTTTTTTCGGCTAAAACTAATGTCGATTTTTTGAGCTTATCGGCGCTTACTGAATCTGAAAGGCAATATTGGCGAGAAAATGGCGAAAAATGGCTTTTCGGCGCTTTCTGCATGAGGCCCTCAGTTGTCTAAAGCTTCTAAGTTGTCTTTGCATTTAGGGGGTTATGCACTAAGCAGTGATAAGTGCTTTTAAGTGAGATAAAAAGCCATTATAGCGTGATACTGCCTGCTGTTAGATTCACAAAGCAGTGATAAGTCTTTTAAGTGAGATAAATGCATTTGTAGCGCGATACTGCCTACTGTGAGATTCACAAAGCAGTGATAAGTGCTTTTAAGTGAGATAAAAAGCCATTATAGCACGATACTGCACTGTAATCACTGCTTTGTGAATCTCACAACAGGCAGTATCACGCTATAAAGGCAGTTATCTCACTTAAAAGCACTTATCACTGTTTTGTGCATAGCACCCAGAAAACCTACTTATCACTGCTTAGTGCATAACCCCCTTAGGGCCCAAGTGACACATCCATACTGTATGTGAGCACAGGCAGAATGCACTGATCTAAAACTCTCCTCTTGTGGTACAGTGAAAGGTTGCCTTGATAAATTGTCTTGTTTCTTCCACATGCTCCCCATCCCTCATTCACATAATTGATACTTGCCAGCCAAGGTAGACATAGTTTTTTTTTTTTTACTTCTTCTACTGTAGTTCTATTCTATTCATTATGATCTTTGTAGAGTTAACATGTTTGTTTAACTTCACTTTGGTCTGCTGAGATTCATACAGAGGCCCAGCTTCTTACTTGCTTTGGCGAGTTCTCTGATTTGTTCCTGGAGGTCTTATGTCAAAAATATCAGTGTTGACTGCAAATTGTTAGTTACTCAAGTATTCACAGTTGATTTGGATTAATCTTTCTTCCCAATGCAATATCTTCAACAATTATTCAAATATTGCTGTAAAAAAACTTTGGTAACCTGATGACTCCCTGTTGAACTACTTTGCTGATCCTTACCTTCCTTGTGATCAAATTGTTGATGTGGCATTCTCATACAGTAAATGTTCCTTATAACATCAATGTACACGTCTTCAACACTTTGTCTTCTTATATAAAATAATTGAGATGTAGACAGAAACAAATGTTTTTTTTCATAATCTATGAATCCTAATGTGAGTGGTTGATTGTATTAATTACAAATTACTTATTGTGCAGCTTGGATGTGGTCTATTGTATATTGTGAATCCACTGAGAAATCCCACTTATTCTCTAGGCTGGGCAAAGTACAAGGCCCGTTGCATCCGATTTGTTAGTATCCACGTAAAAATCTTGTAATTATTGGAAGTAGACTGATTGGTCTGTAATTCTTGAGGCTCTCCTTTTTTATGGACAAGTATAACTATGGTATTGATCAATTGTTCTGGAATGTTCATGTTCTTCAAGCAGCATGTAAAGAGTTTTGTAGAGATTTCTCTACTTGTTCCCCAACTTCTTTCAAGATTTCAGTTGTAATTCCATTTGCCCCTTGGGCCTTGACATTGTACATGGATTTTGCCACTTCTTCTGGGAGGACGTGTCGTTGTTTGCAAACTCATAAACAAGGGTTTTTAGATAATGAGTATTGTATTTCCTTAATAGCATAGAGTATGATCATACACACACACACACAAGTCAACGAGATTGGTGAAAAGCCAAGCAGGCTTTTTATACATTGTAGATTCCTTTGTTTAAAATAGGTTACTAGGCAGAATATAATAACTATTCCCTTATTCTAAGCCAATCATTTTACAGATCATTAAAACCTGGTTAAACTGGATTAAATCAGCTCTATAGGAACCAGGTACTTATTGATACCAGGAATGTGGGTGTAAACTACAGGCACAGTCTTAAATCTACTATGAGCTAATCTCATTCATAGTACACACACACATTTTTACACACAAAATGGACACTAAAGACATAACAGAACAGACAAAATGGAAAACATAACATCACCATCAATTCTTCTCCAGAGACCACCCCTCCCCCCAGTCCATTTCCACAGATGCATGCTACATCATTGGTGGTTTCTCCTCACTCTCCCTCCACTGGATTATGTACGGTGTTATCTGTGCTCTTGTACAGTCTCTTGTAGAAGTTCTCAACTCTCTTTATGATTACTGCACAGGCTTTTATTGTTTGTCCATGGTCTTGTTAGATTGTAATGATTTGCTTCTTCTCAATCATGTCACTCCGTTGTCGTCTTCTTTAAGCTTTCATTATCTTTTATAGTCTTATTCACTGCAGTCTTCATTGAAGTTACATTTTCTTCCATCTTCAGTTATATGCTTGCGGATTGCTTTGCACAACTCTGTATATTTACTTTTTGTTCTTGCATATGGGGATTGCTTAATTTCTCGCTGCTTCCACAGTTACTTCTTTGTGTCATCTGATATTTCTATATTTATGTTAGCAATTCTTCCAGATTTTTCTGTGCTTTCAACTACAATCTGCATTGTTTTTTTGAATTGTTCGTCAAAGTATCCCCATGCATCTCGAGTGAAGTGATTCTTTGTCTCTATTTGAAATTCTCTGCCATCATTCTTGAGGTTCATGAAGGTTATAGGTTTTATCTTCTTTTAATGAGTTACCTCTTAATGCGAAAATGGAAAGAAGAAAACTGATTAATATATATACAGTACACATATAAAGCACTCATAAAATATATGACTTTATTCTCACCTTCTTCTCCACAAAATTCCGGAAGGAGCAGGGTCATCCAAAATAAAGAGAAAATATATAGTGTGTACTGTTATGACAAAGTGGTGTGTACGTGGAATCTTGGCTCATATGTGTTCCTACTTACAAGAAGTAGATAGGTATATAGCTTTCTCCATCTGTGGCTTATCAGTTTCTTCTTATAGAGATGAGTGTAATATTAACAAAGGGTAAGAAAAGATAAGGGAGAGAGAGTGCAATTCAAATTGACACTTGTATTTAAACATGTACAGTACTTCAGGTACTCCCACTCTATACAGGCATACCCCGGTTTAAGGACACTCACTTTAAGTACACTCGCGAGTAAGTACATATCGCTCAATAGGCAAACGGTAGCTCACGCATGCGCCTGTCAGCACGTCCTGAACAGCAATACCGACTCCCAACCTGTACTGAAGCTGTGCGCAAGCGGGGAGATTATAGAGCCTGTTACAAATGCGTAATTTACATCAGTTATGCACGTATATGACGATTGCAGTACAGTACATGCATCGATAAGTGGGAAAAGGTAGTGCTTCACTTTAAGTACATTTTCGCTTTACATACATGCTCCGGTCCCATTGCGTACGTTAATGCGGGGTATGCCTGTACATGTGTGTACTATTGTGTGTCTGTACTATTGTATTGCAATTTGTATAATCAGTGGTGTAGCTAGACATATGCGGGCCCTCGGGCAAAAAAAATTCAGGGCCCCCTCATGTCTCTCTTTTTCTTTACTCTCTCTCTCTGCACTCTCTCTCTCTCTTTGCTCTCTCTCTTTGCTCTCTCTCTCTCTCTCTCTCTCTCTCTCTCTCTCTCTCTCTCTCTCTTTGCTCTCTCTCTTTGCTCTCTCCCTCATGTCTTTCTTTTCCCTCTTATGTATTTCTCTCCTTCATTTTCTCTTGGTGTCTCTTCTTTTCTGTCTTCTTCCTTTTCATGTCTGTTTTTACCACTGCGTTTTAACCCTTCCCCTCCCTCTAACCTTTCCCAGCCTATCTCTCAGGCTGCAGCTCCATCCTCAAGCTGCTCTTCTTGAGGCCCCGCCCCCTTACCTAGGCCCCACCCACATGCGGATGCTCTGCAGATGAAGGCATTTCCCCTCTGTCCTTCCTGCATATCAGCGCCCCGCCCACCTGCAGAGGAAGGGATTTCCCTCTGTGCTTCCTGTCCGCTGCAGGGAATTAATGCGCGGGCAGGGGGGCGGGTCGCCGACAGGGGGGTAGGGCGGGCCCCCCCGCCCCCCCAAGAGCACAGGCCCCATGTCTGCCCGGGCTATAGCTACACCCCATGTGTATAATTCTTTTTATTATGGGAATGCATTAAAGACACTTTGGGGCCTATTCACTAAACCTAGATAAAATGCTTTGGCGAGCGACTTTGCATTGTTTTACCACACTATAAAACATGTGTGTCAAAACGGTATTCACTAAGATGAAACACCATTTTTTGAAAGTGTGGTCAAAAAATTCAAGATCGTGCAGTACTACAGTACTTGTTTTATTTATTTTTTCGAAGCCTGAAAGAGTTGCATGGAGAGAACTGAATCTCCGTGCACGAGTCTTACAGGTGCAGTATAAATATTCATTTTTAATAACAGTGCACAGGCGCTCTCCTGACCTGAATCACATTGATTTCATCCTCAGGGATCCCCCGCTTCCCGAGTTACAGGCCCCAGTATGTTGTGCCGGTATCACCGCCATTTTTAAATCCTCTGCGTCACGGCCCACGTGAGGGCTTAAAAAGTGCATGAGATACCGGCACCCCATAACGGGGCCTGTATCTTGGAAGCAGGGTGCCCCTGAGGCTGAAATCAACACGGTTACGCTCAGGAGACCCCCTGCTACCATACACTATTATGAAAAAATAAATAAACGTAATTACTGTACCCGCTAGCCGCTAAGGCAATGAAGGGGTTAAGCCACAGTACCTAGTTTATTAAGGGTACAGGGGGTGGGGGAATGGGGGTTCTTGGCCCAGGGTGGATGGTTAGGCCTGCCAGAAAGGTTGCGGGAGGAGTTAACCCCTTCATTACCATAGTGGTGTAACCACTATGGTAGTTAAGGGGTTAACCCCTCCTGCTACCCACCCGGTAGGCCTAACCACCCACCCTGTGGCGCATTACCTGCGGTTCACAGGATGCATGAACCACCTCTGCTGGGCACCTGGGGTGTACCTGATCCGGTTGATGACAGCGCCTTCACCTGCGCTGGATCCTAACAATGTGGGATAACCCCATGCAGGACAATATAATAAACACACACCAGTATAATATAACAGTTTTTACAGCACAGACTATAATACTAATGACACTACAGAACACTCAGGCCTCGCAGGGCCGTAACCACTCACTGTGCTTCCCCAACACTGTGTCCACACCCCGTAGGGTTTGCCCCACTGTACTGAGATGCCCCTGGGCACCCAACCACCCTGGTGTCCACAGAGTCAAACACCCACCCATGTCTGTGAGACAGCGCTGCCCCACTATCCCGTGTACTGTTGGTGCACTTGAGGAAGTGAGGTACCTGCTGGGTGTGTTCACACCTGGGCGCGCAGATGAGGAAGATGGGATCCACGGATCCGGCGATGTTATCCGCGAAGCCTCCGCCTCTATGTTGGGTGTGTTCATCTGGATTGTACCACCTTTAATAGGCTTGTAGTAGTAACAGGTGTCTGGTCCCAGATCACCTGAGGCCAGGATGCAGCCTCATCTTGGCTGTGTCCCTCACTCTAATACAGGGCAGTGTCCCTATCTCATGGGCCTGTCTCTGCAGCAACCACAAACTGAAGGGAGTTGGGGCCTAGCTGGGGGCGTAAGGGAGCCTCTGGCCTAGTGCAGGGGTCACAGACACCCTACACTCACACACCCTACACTATTCTTGTCCCAGCTCCGACTGACATGCTCCTCAGTGTGCCAAATGTAACAACTGTAGTCCTCCGTGAATCCTGCAGCCCTATTGGTTGCTTCTCCCCATCTGACTAGCAGCCCAAGGGGCTGTTGGGGGATTGTAGTTCCCCTGCGGGACTTATATGTAATGGTCGCCTGCTGCTCCAGCTCTCTGCGCATGCGTGACGACTTCTCCTAATGGGCACTGCACTTAGAGCTCACTGCGTATGCGCAAGCCGTCTGCGCATGCGTGCGCATATTCAAGATGGCGGCTCCCTGCAAAGAGAGCTACCGGGGACCTCCGGCGACCCAGTCGCCTTGCCTGACTGACCACGATGCCGGCAACTACTCCCCGCATCTACCGCACCTGTACACACCTCCCCGCAACGACCCGTGAACCCACTGGACGCACCCACCGTCACAGCGGAGGTAAGAGCTTACGGGGACCAGTGGGACCCGGGTTACACTAGTAAGACCACACCTTGAATATGGAGTACAATTTTGGGCACCACTCCTTAGAAAATACATTATGGAACTAGAGAGAGTGCAGAGAAGAGCCACCAAATTAATAAAGGGGGTGGACAATTTGACTTATGAGGAGAGGCTAGCTAAATGAGATACAGTATATTTCCATTAGAAAAGAGGCGTCTAAGAGGGGATTTGATAACTATATACAAATATATTCGGGGACAGTACCAGGAGCTTTCAAAATAACTATTTATCCGAAGGACAGCAGAAAGGACTCTGGGGCATCCCTTAATGTTGGAGGAAATTAAATTTCACGAGCAACAAAGGAAAGGGTTCTTTACAGTAAGGGCAGTTAAAATGTGAAATTCATTACCCATGGAGACTGTGATGGCAGATACAATAGATTTGTTCAAAAAAAGGTTGGACAGCTTTTTAGAAAGGAAAGGTACAGTATACAGAAATATACCAAATAAGTAAATATGGGAAGGATGTTGATCCAGGGATTAATCCGATTGCCAATTCTTGGAGTCGGGAAGGAACTTATTTTTCCCCTTATGAGATATCATTGGATGATATGTCACTTGGGTTTTTTGTTTGCCTTCCTCTGGATCAATAAGTATAGATACAGTATTGGATAATGTATCTGTCATCTAAATTTAGCATAGGTTGAACTTGATGGACGCACGTCTTTTTTCAACCTCATCTGCTATGTAACTACTGTATGTAATGCCTGGATGAAATGTCATTTTCTTTGCTAATAGTTACACAGCATTGACTCAAAACTACATGAAAGAGATGGTAAGGAAATGTGTTGCTTTTAGAAATGCTAAATATGAGTGCTGTATGCAAATACAGTAACTGGTTGAAGAGCTTTCATTAACACGCTCTATGACTAGCAATAACTTTAAGAGTCCTTACACTTAAATAACTCTGCAATAGTTCAATGCAATTCCCATTCTGTCATTGGATACAGATCATGTTTACATTTGTTATAATAATGGATAATACTTGTTTAAATTAAGTTTATCAGAATTCACATGTGCAAGAGATGGAGTGTTTTATACTGTAATTGATCAGCACACTTTAAGTGTTAGAGGGCAAATTGTTTTTTTTCAGTTGAGATGCCATTTGGCTTGTGACCAATTGCTTCTCTTCCAAGAAGTTATGCTATGTATAACACACCAGAGGTTGTAAGACCTTAAATAAACCCATTAGCATATTTATTACTTTAATTACATGTTTTCAGTTTAGGGTTTTGCAAATGTAGCCAAAACAGTATTTTTCTCTTGGCAGTTTTGACCCATTGTGTGTCTGCTGTGAAAGTTAACTTCAGTCTTGAAGTTTTAAGATTCTCAAGTGATTTATTCTACACGTAGAGAATATATCTTAGTCAGCCGTAATATATTATAACTGGTTTCTCACTTGGATTGTATTACATTTAAAACTATCAGAAAATAACGTGGACACGCACCCATTTAACTCATCGGGTCAATGTTTTTAAAGAAAGAACTATACATAAAATAAATACGCAAAGGTATGTGGGTGTGTTGCACACCAAAACAATGCAAATAAATGCAAGGAAAATGCGATATGCACACAATGCCGGAGCTCCTGGTCCAGGGATGGCCTATCTGCAGCAATCCAGATATACTGCAACAAGAGAGATGATCCAGGGCTCCACTGATTTTTCAGTAAAAGAATTTATTCATGATACACAACGTTTCGGCCTCACTTAGGCCTTTGTCAAGTGACTGGTAAGGAATTAACAAACACAATGTCCCAGCTATATATACCCCTCCATATCAGTGAAACAGGTGAGCAAACACCCCCCACAGCAAATGCTGATCACCCCATGTGTGTCCTATGAAGATCATGTCCCTCCTCCATTGAAAACATGGAACGCAGTTGCGTTTCATCCGTTGATGACGTCATCATTGCGCATCCATAATGTTAGTATCCTGTAGTCTCGCGAGATCTTCGTTGACGCTGATGTCATTGTGGGCGGTCCTTCTGGTGCCTCTGTAGCCATAGCAGCCTCCTCCTGTGGTTGTCTGAGGCATCCTCCATCAGGAATGTCATCGTGGGCGGTCCTAGATGCTCCCTGGAGTTGAAGCTGCATCCTCCTCTATCCCAGTGCTGTGAAGCATTAAGTACTGAATATTTTGAGAGGATGTCCTTCTTTTGTCGCTATATAGATGATCTCTTTTTCATCTGGTCAGGGACTGAAGAGGAACTCATTGAGTTCTTCACTTACCTAGATGGATTGCCTACTCCCATTCGCTTTACTAAAAGCTGGAGTACCTCACAAATAGCATTCTTGGATGTTTTGGCTTCATTTAATGGCCAAAAATTACACACTGATCTTTACCGCAAACCGACGGATAGGAATTCGCCGCTTCATGCATCGAGCTTCCATCCCTCAACACTGAAAAACATGCTGCCCTTTTCTCAAAAGGTGAGAGCAACTCGCATTGTGGATAGACCAGACAGACTTGATGAAAGCCTTGATGATATCAAACAACGTTTCATATCACGGGGACATAGACTTACTGACGTATTACAATCTTTTGAGAGGGATGCTACTTCTTTGCCACCTAAAGATACCTCTGAATGGATCAATATTGTCAGTAAATACTCGACAATAAGTAGGCATATACAGAATAGTTCAATATACAAAGATAATGGGTGCTCCAATAGTCCTGGAATATAATCTTTTCATAAATGATAATCACAGATATGGCTCAACTGTGGAGTGGGTATACTACTGGGTTAATGGACCAAAACAATGAAACATAAATCTCCTGAAGGAAACAGAAAACATTATGTTGTACTCACTTCGCTGCACCTCATTGGAGACAACTGTATGATAAAGTCCAAAAACTCACCAGATGATGTAGTAATGATGACGATCCTATATGAATATGACAGAAAGCTTGAAAGAATCTTACCCACTCCTAGAGCCCACTGGATTCCTGATTGGCGTGTCCGGCCGCTGATTCAATTCCACACGAGAGTAAAAAATGCCAATAAATGCACAAAGCAGCGCACTGCCCAGGGAGACAGGTGTGTAAAAATACGAAAATATTTATTGTCCATCAGACATGACAAACAAGGAGGAGTGAACCCTCCTAGGCGTTTCACACAACACAGTGCTTTATTTTACTCATTATACCATTACACATTTTCACACAGTGAGTGCATTCAGTAGGGAACTTGTTCTATCTTTCATGTATTCCTAAAATATCCCTATTTTGCACCGCAGTGTTCTCACTTATTTCTTACTTTTCGGCTGATGCGGTAAATCTTTCCTCCCCCCCCCACCCTATATACATTGAGATCCAGGATAGGAAGCATCAAGAGCCTCATCTCAGTAAGGTCACCCAGCAAATGGTAAAAGCCCAAATGGGACATCCAGGCACAGGACAGAGGAAACATGGCAGGGGATCTCTGGTAGTTGTGACTAGGCCAAGGGTATACCGTCTACCAAAAACCTATTGCGAGTACATTTTCACTTATTTCACTCCAAAATGAAGATATCTGATGGTAAGGAGGCGGCAGGCTTAACCTTCCATCACAGTAGAACATACTAATACCGTATATAAAACCCTTATTCACCCAAGTGATCAGCTAGTCATGGTCAACTCAGCTGGAAACGTGGGCTACTAAAGGCTTAATATTTCCACATATAGATGTTAGGCTTTTTGTGTTTAATTTGCAGGGTGGATATGTTGTATAAGTAAACACACAAATAATCAACTAGGATTATAAATAGGCCCCTAGTGCTGCACTCAAGGTTGGTGACAGAGTGGGTACAATGTCATGCCGTGAAAGGCCAAATAATAGCCTGATTCCCAAAATAGGAGAGCCGCCAAAAGTCACACATAAAGAAAAATAATAAATACTTTAATAATATCTAATAAAAACGACGAAACACAATAAAACTGCACGAAAAGTGCAGGGATAAAATCCCCAAATGTGTGGAGTCACGGAGCAATAAATGTGAATACTTGCTGTACAGATAAACACTGGGAATCAGGCTATTATTTGGCCTTTCACGGCATGACATTGTACCCACTCTGTCACCAACCTTGAGTGCAGCACTAGGGGCCTATTTATAATCCTAGTTGATTATTTGTGTGTTTACTTGTGTACTTTCCCCTTGCACCAGGTTGTTTAGTTATACAGCATTTATATTTGTGTGTCTGAGGTTAGCGACGTATATTCTCTGTGTATACAAATGGATATGTTGTATGTTAGCTGCTATGCTGCCTGAAGACATTCCTTTGCAATGCATTGGTAGCCTCAGGCATTAACTGGTTTACATAATTTAGTTCTTGCTATAGGAAGCTGAAACCATAATTGTCGAATCAATAGTATTAGAAAAATATTGTCGATCTACAGTAGTGACAGTAGAATCTGATACATCCAGAAAATACTGGGTCAGAAAGTATGTGTGTGTGTGTTCATACCCATCCATAAACAGATTGGCATCAGACGGGGCGATGTTTCAGCCCATTGCCGTGTCTCTGAGTTGGAGATAGTAAGATTTTTAAATTTAAAGTAATTTCTGTTAAAAATTATATCAATAAGTAAAAACAAAGTCTTTACTAGCAGGTCCATTATATGGCTTACTAGAACATATGTGTGAAGAAATCACATCTTGACTTAATTGGTGTGGCATTTTTGTGTATAAACTAGGCATTTTACAGACCAAAGGATGTAAGAAAAACTCCACAAATTGTGACACTGGCTCATATAGGGACCCACAAGCTGATATAATTGGTCTCCCTAGTGGGGCTGTGAGGGACATAGATCTTTGGTAAAATGTATATTGTGGGTATCACAGGGTAGTTATGCATCAGAAATTCTTTGGTCTCCTACCCGATCCTTATATGATCAAGTGGGGTCCCTATCTAATTGTTTGTAACAAGTCTTGTCATTAGGTTGAGGTCTCTTCTCATCATGGTAGGAACCGTTGTTTAAAATAACTATGCCTCCATCTTTTGTTTAATGATAATCTCCCAATTATTTCTCAAAGATTTAATGGAGATTTATATTTTTCTTTCGTGGTGTTGGAATAACTCACTTTCTGTTTCCTAATAAAGTGTTTTATACAATGCTTAACCAAGGCCATAAAGGTGGTGATGTACTGTATTGGTTAGTATTCACTTGGTCAAATTCACTTTTGAGGGGTAAATGGGATGATGCTGGGACTTGGGTTTGAAAAAAAAAATCTTCTAGTTAGTGGTTGTTGCATTTTAAACATAGTCTGTTCCACTCAAAAGGATCTTGTTTGTGGTTAGGTACAAAACATAAGCCCTTATTAAGAAGACTAATCTCTGATGCGGAGGGTATGTTTGTATGTCTTTAGTTATAAATAATAAATAATTGGACACATTGTATAATACTACTTCCATGTCTGTGGTCTTGTGGTGTGTCTGTTCTGTTATATGCTTATATTTTTTGCCTCCCCTTCTTTGTTTGATTTTATTAGGGGTATTTGTGTTTGTTGCTTCTGGTTTCTGTTGTCTAAAAAAATGGGATTCTGGGTCTTCTGTGTCTTGTGTATTCAAGTAATCAGTATCGCTGGTGGTCAGTGAACTATTTGAAAGAGGTCTCCTTTTAAATCTTGGTCTCCTAGAGAAAGGCCTTTGGGAAATAAATCTCTGTTGGGTTGTCACTGAACCCTTGTAGTGAATGGTATATTCTATACTCTGTATAGTCACTAGAGACCTGCTTCAGTTTATTTTTCTTATACAGTATGTCAGAATGTTCTCTCTGTAGCTGTCAACAGTTATTTGTAATCTATTGGTCCAGTCAGTAGTGGTGTCCAGTCAATGTTTGGTCTCCCTGGGGCCCCGTTTTTCAGGGGGCTTTTCTCTAGTTTGTTTCTTGTTTGTTCTTCTTCACTTTTGGTGAAGGTAAAAAAAGAATCTCTGTGTCCCCATGTACATAACTCTGAAGAAGGTCCTTTGCCTGGAACTGAAACGTTGGTGTTTTACCTGGACTACAACTATATATTTTTTGACTGAAGACTTGTGTGCTGTATCATAATTTCTTGAGACATTGCTTTGGGTAATGTATGTTGTAACTTATATTTCTCTCTCTCTCTCTCTCTCTCTCTCTCTCTCTCTCTCTCTCTCTCTCTCTCTCTCTCTCTCTCTCTCTCTCTCTCTCTCTCTCTCTCTCTCTCTCTCTCTCTCTCTCTCTCTCTCTCATAAAGCTGCAATCAAATTACATTTTCTAATATTTTAATACCTCAAAAAATTAGTTGTCAGGTAGAAATGTAACCCCTGGTGGTGCTAAAAGACCAAACTAATATGGAACCACGAAAGAAAAAAAGGGGTCTATATAAAGCACTCAAATTAAGGAAAAGTAAGATGGATTTTATTTGTAACACAAAAAGCAATTAAAATGTAAATAAAACAAATGAGAACCACAAAACTCCTAAGTAATAACGCATGATGCATGAAATACACACTAATGCTGTGCATGGAACATGAAAAACATGGCTAATACAAACAGGGGAATAAAGTATTCCCCTAGGATGTTGAAAAACCGGCCGGTCACAAAATGTAACTCCCATATAATATATGTGATGGAACAAATTAGAGATATGCAGCCATTCAAAAATCTAATAAATAGTCAAAGTCCAGTATGAACTTGTAGCAGCAAAAATCTAATAGTAAACTCGTAATACCATTCTCAAGTAATAAAAAGATGTAGCAATATTGGCAATATTCTGATATAAGAAGCAGTGAAAAATATTTGATACTCATCAGTTAGACAATGTCCTCCATTATGAATGTGGAAAGTAGCCCATTGTGTTGTGAAAGTAGTGGCTATGCAAGCCGTCAAACTTGTAATCATGCCAACACCACGAGGCTCCATTCTCAGATAAAGACTTCCCACTATCCCGGCGCCTGGACACAGCACGGAAAGGCTGAGGATAAGATGCAAGTGAATACTGCAGCGATAAATTGGCACCCGGTTTCCTCTGTGACGTCCAGCACGTCATAGGGTTAGTTGTTGAGCGATAACAGATGGATGTAATACACTCCCGGACTGAGCTTCACGGTGAAACGGCCGTCGGAGTTCCTATCTGAGACCACGTCTCCGCTGTTCTCATCAGCTGATAAACCGCTGCTCTGGTATCGCTCTACAACTAACCCAGTATGGTCACACACCAGGCAGGAGGTATATAACAACAGGAATGGTTTCTTCACTCTGTACAGCACAGTTACATGGCAGGCTTCTGCCCGATGCAGTGCTCTCACTGAATGATGGTCCCTGGACCGTCACAACAGGACAAGGGCACCCACAGCCGTCATAGCTCTTCCCCACCTCCCTAGCGGAGGCAGAGGTATGGTCTACAGTCACTCTCCCCCGAAGGGAAGAGCACATGGGAAGGCCCCAATCTCAGGCTCCCAGTTGTGTGACCTGCCTTCCTCAGAGGGGGAAGGACACTACTAAATTTAGGGCGGTCCTGCCCTTAAGTACAGCCAAGAGGCAGGTACCCCATTGTCCCAGGTACAATAGGATGTACCACCCCCTGCTGTCACTCAAATTCAGTACCAAAGTGGAGGGGGAAAACCCCAAAGCAACTACTGGCAATCTGATTGTACCAGGGTTTACTGCCAGTCCAAGGCAGAATAGTAGCCATCAAGTGACCTGGCTACACACACAATTACCCCCCCCCCCCCATACACACAACCCCTTCCACCCCTATACACATAATTCCTTCCTCTCTCTCTCCTCTCTCTGTAGAGCTGCTCGCGACCCCGTCTGTGTGGGAGGTGTCGGGTAGGGAATTAGATAGGGGGAGGAGGAATTCCCTGTGTGCAGTCAAGGACCCACCCCGCACATCAAGCAGAGAGCAGCAACCAGCAGACCAGGCAGCCGACGGGCCCCCCTGTGCTCTTGGAACCCCCCTGCATTGTGGGGTTTAGCGGCACGATAGTTACGTCACTGAGGGTCTGCCTTTTTATCCTCAGCTCTCAGGAGGAACCAGAGGAGGGGGGTCTCAAGGCTCACAGCCTGTAAGAGGACACTTCATTGTTTTTTTTAGTATTTTGGGCAAGTATCCCACAATTAGGGGGGTCCTTAATGACTAGTGCCTAGGGAAATTCCACCACAGCAGAGAGTGGGGATCTACCTCAGGGCTTAGAAGGAGACCTGAGGGGGCTGCCAGGAATTTCAGAAGGAGGATCTTCAGATCTGTCCCGGGCAGTAACAAAAGACTTATAGAGGAAGAGTTGAGCTACCTAGAAATCTCATGGTGTGAGGAACTGGAGTACAAGGGTCTTTTAATACTAAAAAACAGTCCTGTTCGTCCTCAAGTTCTCTTGTTAATAAAAAGTTAAAAGTTCCTGCTGCCCTCTATTTTTATTTCACTCCTTGCCAAGAGCCTTCACGGACCTTCACGGACCTTCAGCACCCTGAGAAGAACAAGGTTAACGGCTGAGCACCCACAAGTATATTTCTACTTAAAGAGACAGTAATACAATTGCAACTGTATATTTTTGATGTGACCCTCTTCCCCTTCGCCGGGGAGGGGAGGGAATAGGGGTGTTACACATAAAAAAGGGGGGAATGCAGAGGGGAAATGCTGCTTTAAGACTTGAAATCCCAAGGACAAGGATAATTGAGCATTATGACCTCCAGCATTACCCTCGGTCATCGGACACAAGAAAGCTGTGACAGCAAAGTCTAACACTGATATCGGGGGAATCAGGAGGATCGCTGACCAGCTCCTTGGCATTGAGCAACAGAGAAAAATGTCATGCTGGAGGAAAAATGATAACGATAAGCCGGAAGTGTAATAAAAGTTTAGTATTGCAGTCGCGTGTCTTCTACAAAAATCCTACTCTCATTTAATGAGATTTAATTAGAGATTAAAAAAGCAAGACATATGGGAGCAATATATGTTACTCCACATTCTTCATTTGAATCATATGTTCTTTTTTTTTATTATTATACAGTACTGTACACTTAGAAACCCATTATGACTCCAGACATTTTCAGGTCACCTACTGCCTCTGCAGTCATGCACATTTCAAGTTCTAACGTCAGGCACCTTGCCTACCTCTGCGCAGATTTGGGGTGCCATCCTTCCCTTTATACACACTTTGGGGAATCCTGCTGCCTTCGGTGCATGTTTTGGGCACTCTAGTGTTCTGATACAGTCCATTTTTAGATGAGCTAACGAGCATATTGTCCGGCGTATTGGTACTGCTAAGCATCAGTTATGTCGTTTTCCTATGAAATCACAAGGTCAATTGACACTGAATAAAACAAAAGGTAAAAAAAAAACCCAACTGACTATTAACTAACTCTTTGAAATGTTTTAAAACATGTAAGAATAGAAAAGCACCTTATTCCCTTTGGGATAAATAAATATTGGAATATGGTGCACTGTCAAAAAAAAAAGTTTGACCTAGTAAATGAAAATATGACTAACAGTTTTAAACTCGGGACAAATGTATTAATTTCATTTTGATTTTTTTTTTATAAACCTGTACATCATAAAATAACTTGAACCTACTTACGCTATTTTTGTTTTTTTCCTATCATGTTTTTTACGGTAAATTTAACCTATTATTAAATATTTTTTGACTCTGTTACATAACACAATACAATCTTGTTACAAGATGAGATCTATATTGCTATTAATTTCTTATTAATATTACTGTCCACACACTAAGAAATATGACAAAGAACACAAAGTATACCGCATACACGCCAATTATAAAGGTTACCCAAAAACTGTCATAAGTGTATGATATAATATCAAGAGACAGTGGATAAAGATAATATAACACAAAAGAAAAGTATCCATAAAACAAGCACACGGGTATACCAAAGGAGGATATATAATCACAAATTTATTGATAATAGATATAAACAAGGGGAGAAATATTTAAAAAGGAGTGGGTCTCTAGACTGACAATTCTATTGACCATGGAGACAAAAGAGAAAATAGTGAAAGGATATCACCACTAGCTATTGTAATAAGCAAACTGTTGTACCCAGATGATGCCACATAGTAACTCAGCCAAAAGCACACACTACAGTATATACAGTAACACAGTGCTACAGAAACTGTCCTGGAGAATTGAGGCAAAGAATATGATAAACCTCATTCACATGGAGTAATGTTAGGCTCAAAATAAAGGTGCCAGTTGTTAAAGTCCTGAGACATGTAGAGCATATAGCATCATAATATGGAATTCGTGACACGTATCAGTCTAGAGACCCCCTCCTTTTTAAATATTTCTCCCCTTGTATTTATCTATTATCAATAAATTTATAATTATATATCCTCCTTTGGTATACCCGTGTGCTTGTTTTATGGATACTTTTCTGTTATGTTACACTAAGAAATATGTCTAAATATGAGGTAAAGTTGTGAGATACAGTCTGGCAAAAATTGTTGCATCTAACACTATTTTCATAAATTAATGAATAAATTAAACTTTTGCAAAAACATGAAATGTAAGAAAACAAATACAAACAGTTTTGCAAAGCAAATTTTAAAACATGAACTCAAGTGATACCAGTACCATAAAATAATAATAATAATACTAGGGTTCATAACAATATTCATTTATGAAACAATCAAACTAAAACACCCAAAGGAATTATTGTTTTGAATATGTGTAATAAGGTCATAAATGAGTTATTAAAGTATTTACATCTTTGAGTGGTTAACTGATACCAGATGTCATTATTTTACTATAATTGCGTTGGTTACAATGCTTTATGATGTAACTAGATTTTTTAATATTAACTTTTAGGGGCTGTTTAAAAAATATATGTATGTAAATATGCACCAGAAATTGGTCTCCTATTGAACATTCTCTTGGGGCAGAGCCATGACATATAATAAATATGGTTCATAGCCAGTTCATTCTCAGCGCTGTCTGTTCAGTCAACTCATTTTGGCACTTACTTCAAAGCTGGGCAAAGATCATTTTGAACTGAAAAGTAATGCATTGTCAATGCAGGGCACTCTAATGTAAATGAAGGATGAAAAACAAAAGTGCAGTCATTTCACAGTAAACACTTAAAGCCTTTGTTGTTGGAGAAGCCTGGAGCAGTGTATGGGTTAATGTATAGTTTACTTTAGGGTATGCTAGTTCATGCTGTGACAGCTGTACTACTTCATGTGTTGCTATCCACAATAACACCTCTCAACACTCTCATGCAGTCATTTATTTAGATACTGTAATACATAAATCAGTGCATTTGATTGAAAAAAGACTCTAGGACTAGTGAGTTCAATCTTTAGGCCCTAGCACCATTTAGTTTATCATGTTGATACAAAGGAAAAGATTAAACCAAGAAACATGAATAGCG
The DNA here is from genome assembly GCF_040206685.1 of Ascaphus truei. Classification (NCBI taxonomy): domain Eukaryota; kingdom Metazoa; phylum Chordata; class Amphibia; order Anura; family Ascaphidae; genus Ascaphus; species Ascaphus truei. The sequence continues at coordinate 36,547,715 of NC_134486.1, forward strand.
AACCCAAACATCAGTTGCGCAACTACAGTAGAATATGAGTGCCTGGCTTCGCACGGGTTGCAGTATTCTGGAGTCATAAAGCCCGGCTTCGCATGGGTCTCCCTCTCACCCTCCCTCCCTCCCTCCCTATGTCCTTCTCTTTTTCCCTCCCTCATTCTCTCCCCCATCTCTCTCCCTCCCATCATTTTCCTTTCATAGCTTAGTATGTCCCCAATTCCTTCCTTCTCCGGCATTCTTGGTTTCTCATCACGTGCCAACTGGCTTCCTCTTCGTCTTCCTCTTCTTTCTTCGTCTGCTTTCTGTGTAAACTTTATAGCTAACCGTCTCTCCTTATCTGCCACCAGGCTATGTGCATTTTGATGTCACATGCCAAATACATAGCCTACTAGGTACAACACCCACCGGCTGACCTGTTTGTCAGAGAAATTTTAATCACTCATAAAATGAATTTTTTTAAATAAAAATTAAAAAGAGCACTGGAGGTACAGCCCGCCTGGGTCCCCTTAGTATGCCTGCAATGTTTCAGGTGTCTAGGTTTTATGGTCTTGGAGCTATGGTCCTGACAGAGAGACAGTCAGAGTTTATTATTATTTTAATAATGATAGATTATTCAAAATGTGGGACAAAACAATATTATTGTTTGGTTGCTACCATGGTGCACAACAGTTTGTGAAAATAACTATTAGATATAACACCTTTTATTGTTTAGCACTTACAGAAATAATGCGTATTTGCTTTACAAAATTCTTACATGCGGATATACAATGAAATATTGCTATTCCTAACAGGAAATGCACTTACAATGGAGAGATAGGAGTTGGACAGAAATTGTATTATCAATTCATAAGGACTTTACAATTATACTTCGGAGACCTGTATGCAACTTAATCAGGCATGGAATTCTGGAAGCATTGTTTCGGCACTCTGATCTTCAATGCATTCACCAAAACGGAGTGAGCAATAAGGAACAATGGCTTAGAGCAGGGGTGCTCAACTCTAGTCCTAAAGCCCCCCAACAGATCAGATTTTCAGGATATCCCAGCTTGAGCACAAGTGGCTCAATCCGTCCCTGCTTCAGGACAGGTTGCTCAATCAGAGGCTCAGTATTTCTGAGCTGAAGCTGGGATATCCTAAAAACCTGACCTGTTGGGGGGGGAGGGGGAGGGGAGCTTGAGGATGGGAGTGGAGCACCCCTGGACTACAGTCAAACAGTGGTAAGCCAAAAAATTTGCAATGACACAAAAAATGCATTGTTTAACGTGTACATAAATATATTGTAGCTGAGCATCAAAACGAATAAAAATGCACTTTTACTGATTTTTATGTTAACTATCAAACGCCGATATCTGGCAGCATCAGGCTACCTACTAGGCTGGCATTGGGCCTATCTTATCTCTCTATATTTAGGCCATTATATACATACTGTATATGCCAGTTAAAACTAGCCAACCTATAATAGGTGCTAAAAATATATGACCTAAAATATTTGACAACATATTACCCCTTAGTAACCTAAGTCACCAGCTAGTCATGGCTACACAACTTCTCCGCCCCTCCTTATCAAAGAGGATAGTAAGGAATTGCATGGCAAGTAAGGGGTTAACCCCAAATACCTTCCCACCCCTGGGGAGTCCTAACCTCCCTCCCACCACCCACCCAATGAAACGTGTTTGAACTTTGTTAGAGAACAGGACCATAAGCAGTATTGGTACAATATTATTTCTCTAGGTTCCACACTTTCTTCCACCACTGGTATTTAAGTGTTGCAAGCACAGAAGCTCCTGTTGTGGACAAGAATTTCCCAGGCCATGCAGCAGGGACCCAACAGCTCCCTATCTCATGAGCAGCAACCCGGTCACTGCGATCCTTCCTCTCCCTGCTCCTTTTGGTGCCAGAAGTCGTGTTCAACTTCGGGTTGACAGGAGGAGGGAGCTGGGAACCATCCTGCTTACGAAAAAGTTGTGTGTGTGTGTAAGGCAGGGGGAGATGATTGTGTGTAAGAGAGGGGGAAAGATTGTGAGAGGGTAGGGGGGGAGAGAGTGAGAGGGGCAGTGGGGGGGGAGAGAGTGAGAGGGGAAGGGGGGGAGAGTGAGTGGGGAAGAGGGGGGGGGGGGGAGAGCAGTGTGAGAAGGAAATAGTGTGAGGGGCAGGAGAAAGAGGGGAAAGTATAAGGAGAGAGTGTGAGGGGAAGAGTGTGAGGGAAAGAGTGTGAGGGGAAGAGTGTGAGGGGAAGAGTGTGAGGGGAAGAGTGTGAGGGGAAGAGTGTGTGGGGAAGAGTGTGAGGGGAAGAGTGTGAGGGGGAAGAGAGAGAGGAAATGTAAGGAGGAAGAGGGGTAGAGAGTGAGGGAGAGAGCATAAGGGGGAGAGTGTGAAGCTGCTCGTCTCCAATCAGGAAGCGGACCCGCAGGGCTGAGGTAGGATGCCAATTAATCAACCAGAGCCCGGAGACAGAGTCCTGTTAGTATCTGGAGTCGGTAAGTGCCTCTGCACAAATAGGAGCCCACTGGGAGATATGCTAATAGGATATGCAAAGTATATTTAAATGACACCAGGCGGGGTGCCAATGAATATTCTTAGCTACAGGTGGGAACAGTGAGCAGTAGAGCTCAAAAGTATGCAACAACAGTGGAGCTATCCAGCAGCTGGTATAGCTCACACTGCTAGTGCTGCTTCCCTATATAGCAGAGATTGTGGGTTATGATCCTGCTGGGCCTAACAGAACCTCCTTCCTCACAAGGTGCTTTAGGAACTGGATTGTCAGCATAGGCTTTGTTGAAATATTTTAGGAGGCGTTGGGAGCCTCTTACATATACTTTGCACATCTTATTAGCATATTGCACAGGTGTCTCTCCACATGTTGTTTGAGTTGACATACTGTAGATATATTTCTTGGAACTCTACTAAAATGTGTCTCTGTCTCCTGTAAACCCCATATTTTAGGGGTCTAGAAGTTCAGGGCAAAATAAATGTCTTATACATTCGTGCGAAGGGAAAATGAGGGGGGGTTACAGGAGTATTCAACTAAATTTTAACTGTCCAAACCACCTATGAATATCCATCTGCGAATAAAATTGGATTAAAACCAGCCAAAAATGTGCCCATCTCTAGTTTTAGGGTTAATGTTGCTCACTATAATATGGGTTTAAAACTCATGCTCTGTGGACACTGAATCATGAATTTAAATTCCCCATTACAGCATAATAAAGAACATTGCTGGTGCTGCACAGCATTTAGAAAGCAATACCACCAACTCATTTACTGTTACATAAAGTTAACAGGAAGAAAATCTGATCCTGAGAACTCTGTGTCACAATAATTATCAGAGGGCTGAGAAAATTCTCTTGAATTGCCAAGGTTGCCCATGGTCTCTCTACACTAGAATCTCTCCGACTGACAAATCCCGGGGTTCTGTGCAGTATGTGTGTGGGGGGCCTCTTCCCTTCCCCGTAGTCCTACCGGTTTGGCGGCTGCGACATTGGCGCTGGAGGGACCAAACCGGGGGGATCCTGACATGGAAGTTGGACCCACCAGAAGTCTGACCCGGCTTCTGTGATTGCCACCTGGGTGGTCTCCCTCCAACAACGCCGCAACCCGCTCCACAGGTAGGGTCCCAGGGAAGAGCACAAGGCCTCGTTAAGCCATATATCTAAAAGTGTCCAAGTAGATGATACTGCTTTTTAAAGTATATTTTAATATATACTATATATATAGGGAACCATGTTAAAAATGGTTATTGAGGCAAAAAGTGACACTGTGTGCTCATTTGCATGTCATTTCCCAGAATCCCTTGCTGCAGTGGAAGTGCTGTATGCTGGGTGATGATGGGGAAAGGCGGGGTTGCAGACCTGCCTAAGACATGCAGATGAGCATACAGTTATATTTGCATATTTGCTTTCCTGTGGAGGGTTTTTGTCACTTTTTTTACTCACCATAACTTAACTCAGTATTATGGTTATATATATATATATATATATATATATATATATATATATATATATATATATATATATATATATATATATATATATATATATATATATATATATATATATATATATACACACACACATATACATATATACAGTCATTAGTGCACTTAGATCCTGCCCCATTAAATATGAGTGACACAAAAGCTATCAGTTTATGTACTGTAGAAACACAATAAATATTGTAGTAACAATCCCCGAATTGGTGCATCAAAAAACCTCTTGTAAGGAATCCGCTCCTGAGTTTTGCTGAAACCTTGTCCTTACAGAACCTTGCAGCTTCTAGCAAACACCCCCTTGAACCTGCAATCAAGAATCACCTGCTTCTGCAATTAGACTGCAGCCTGCTTCTTGCTGCCTCCTATGCAGCTCTGTCTCATTGGCTGTCTGTTCTATTTAACTCCTGCCCCGCCCACCAGAAAGTGGCTGAAGATAGACCTTTTATAGTAACTGTGTTTGCCACAGCCTGTGTTTGGCCTGCCTGGCCTCCTTGTCTTAGTTCTCAGTTACTGGCAGACCCCGCCGCGCGGCCGCGGTTACACTGAAGCCTCAGTGTTTCTTGTCCTGTCTGCAGTACCTGTTCCCTGCTTCCTCTCCTGCAAAGGCCTGCATCGGTGCTTCCTGTTACCTGCTGCATATTCTCCTTGCAGAGGCCTGCATCGTTGTTCCTGTTACCTGCTGCAATCTCCTGCTTCCAGTGGCTTCCGCTACTCACAGCTGTACCCGGCTAGGGGGTGCTGTTTGTGCTGATGTACTGGATCCCCTATCTCTCCTGCAGAGGCCTGCATCGGTGCTTCCTGTTACCTGCTGCATATTCTCCTTGCAGAGGCCTGCATCGTTGTTCCTGTTACCTGCTGCAATCTCCTGCTCCCAGTGGTCTCCACTACTCACAGCTGTACCCGGCTAGGGGGTGCTGTTTTGTGCTGAAGCACTGGATCCCCCGTTCCTGTTCCTGTCTATGTTGGAGCACCTTCGCTCAAGCGTCCTGTTGCCGAACCCCAGCATGGATATCGTTTACCCAGCCTTCTCCTATCCTGACCCCGGCTTGTCCACGGATTATCCTACCTTCTCCAGTCCCGACCATGCTACGTACGACGACGAACTGCGCAATCCGGATCAGCCTGCGCGGTCTAAGGTCGGTGTATATATATCCCCACCTCAGCCCCGCGGTCCGGTCCAGGTTTGTGGTGAGCACGTACGTTACACCTCTGAGGTAAATAAAGGTTTTATTTTATTTTAAATGAGGACTGCTTGTAAATCTTGCCTAGATCAGGAGCTTGCCTTGAGTGGTGGGTACCCGGTGTACGACAATGTTCATATAGTGGATGAAGTGGAGCTCATATAAATGTGGAAGTCTACATTATGGATACGGCTGAGATTGGTAGAAAGAGAAGGGGCACAGAAACCGGGGATCACCCACTGGGTGCAACCGCCACAACAAACAGACCCCAGCTGTGCGACTCCTTCAGTCAGATCCGAGTCCAGAACCACACTTTCCCAAAACCTTCAAAAGAGATAATGTGAGTAGTGTCACTCCGAGTGGCGAGTCTGTGTCTTCACTCACTGTACCGTAGTCCCTGGCAGTTCCTTTCTGTTTGGTGTGCTCCTGCCGGATTGTTCAATGCGAAGCAGCGATGAAAAGATGGCGGCGCACTGCGAGAGAGTTTAAAAAGGGCTGGACGCAAGTGGATGAGATTAAGAAAAAAGTTTAATCAGCGCTAAGCAAACATGTACAGGGTAAAAAAATCCAAGAGGTGCTTTGTGGCGATGAAACTTTTTTCTTAATCTCATCGACTTGCGTCCAGCCATTTTCCAATATTTTGTTGCACTTCACCGCCATCTTTTATTTGCTAATATGTACTGTAGAAAGCCTGCATCACTGTTGAAGCAATAGGGAAAGGTATGGCTTGTTCTACCACAGATGACGCCTGCAATTTGATGCTTATCGGTCATGGCAATAAAACACAGAGAGTCTGGGAATCATCTAAATCGGTGGGGTATCTTACTTCCTGTGGAACAAACTATCCATTTTATCTATTGAACAATGCAGGGCTTTCTGCCAGTGGCTTTTTAGTCATGTGCCTGTTTACAGTTTAACCACCCTGAACTAATGGCTTACATTTCTGTCTCGTTAATGTCTTCGCTGCAGTTATGCTGTCAAGTACAACATATACAATGGACAAAATGTTACCCACTACCCCCAGCAAAGACCAAATGGCATTTTATTTGCTTTAATCTTAACATCAGGCGGTAGTTTTCATTTGGTATTTGATGATCATTTCTCATTGCACAAAAACACAACTGGCCAGTCTAGAAAACAAACCCTTAGTTTATATAATAGAACAAAAAATTGTCTACACAGACGTTGCACCCTACCCCCCCTCCGCCACCGTTCTAAAGAAACGAAAATAAACTAAAAGAAAATAACAGTATTGCCATTGCAGAAGTGCCCTTTGCTATTAATGAACACTGAACATTTTTTTCCCAGACCAATCAGATCAGTGAGCTTTAAAAAAAAAGAACTCTGTGCAATATTAACGTTATTTGAATAAATTGCTAACAATCAACAGTGCAACATATTTAATTCAATAATAGTTTCATACATATAGTCACAAACACCAGTATAAAACTAAGACAAAAGTAAAAATCATAGACATTATAGTTGGGGTAGAGCTATGGACGTATAAAACAGGAAACATACGCCTTAGCAGTCACATTTTGCGGGGATACATTATACTATGATAGTGCCGATTGGGTGCACTAACGCACTGAAACTCCCATTGAAGTCAGTGGGAAGTGCAGTATATGTCACCTGGTACTTTACAATAACAGGGATCTCTCTCTCTCTCTCACGTTACGTTTACTCTCTTAATGGAGCTATGTGGATGTTGGCTAACGTTTTCTTAATTAGACTGATTTATATGTGCCTCGGTATCCACCAGATGGCAGACAAGGTTTACAGAACTGAAAAAAAAATGTGTCTGACATTAGCTGTAGCTGTATTCTAGATACATTTCACTGCATTTGAGGCTACACAGTGTTTTGACCTCTCTGCAACTCTTATAGAAGAGGTGCCCCCTTTCTGCACATTCTCACCAAATTCATCAATATCTTTATCAAGTTTTGAGAGCTCATTTTTTGGTTTAGGAAACCTACCCAGATCCCACCTAATTCCATATGCTCTCTATGATTTATCTAAAGAGAATCCTTAGTGGGTATTATTTGCTGTTCTTACAATCTCAGGAACAGGGAATTCTGTGAGAATAGTAAACCATTTTCTCCACAATGGACCAACAGTCCAGCTATTGGCAGATGGACCTCTAGACCACTCAAACTGGCTAACTGTTACCCCATATGATTTATCAGTCCCCTACTCTGCTTATTGCAGCAGTCATGGCATATGAAGGTTCCTACAGGATACCAGCACTGAATAAATATGGGTAATTTCCCTCGACTGTACATCGCACTTCCCAGCAGAAAATTGGGTGTCGCTATATGCAAGTAAAGCAATAAACATAACAATATATAAATATGCCATAGAATACATAAAATCGTTCTTCTGTAATTTTCCATTTGTTTTTTATTTTACCACTTTGTAGTACATAATTTGCCAAGAGTGCCATTCTCTTAGAGGCAGTACTGGATCTAAAATGAATGTGGACAGAGTTTGAGAAAATATAAAATAGTACTATCTAACAAGCATCACAATTATTTACAATGCTCTTCATTGTGGCCTGCTTTTGGCTCTAATGTGGGTAAGGAAAGACCCTGGGAAACATTTTTACTGGATGCTGGAGATGTGAGAAAATGTCATGAGTTCATGAAAGAAGCCAATATTGGTCTTTTGGGGTCAACATTTGCAAATATTTTAAGTATTTAAAGTTTTTTTTTTTTTTTTAATGATTCACTGTAAATTATGGGGACAAAAGTGCCCTCGCCAGCAAATTTTCTTGACATTCTTTACTGAAACACAAACAGAAATACACCATTTGCCAACTGTATTTTGGGTTGATAGTACTAGTACTGTAAGTGGTAATGTGTTGTGGTGTTTATGAATGGGAATTGAAGTCTACTGGGCTGCCAGAAGCAAACTCTATTGAACGCAGCTAATGCATGATGGTAAGGGGAAAATCATAATGTTACCTGCAATACAGTGAATGACTAATTACCAGGGTTGACACCATCTATTGAAGGCTAACCCAGACACTTTTTACAATCATTTTTTTTTACATTCATTTATTTATTTGATATATTTATTTCTCTTATCGTCTCCCCTGGCATCTTCTCTCCCTGCAAGGTGCAGTCAGCATGGCACCGCGACTTTAAATGGTGCGCGTTGCCATGACAACGTGACGTTACGGCATCACGTGGCATCAAGTTGACATGACAACTGGACGCCTTATGGCGCAGAGGTGTCACATGATGCCTCGTTGTCATGGCATCACGATGCTGCATGACGTCACGTCGCATCCCGTTGTCATGACAACTGAGCGTCACGTGATGCCGTGATGTCACATAGTGTCCCGTTGTCATGGCAACGCGGCACCATTTGACATTGCGCAGCCATGTTGATGGGATTTGCAGGGTGGGGATGCCACCAGATGCCGCCGCCCGGAGATTAGTCAGATCAACCCGAAGCCCGTGGATAAGTGGCTGAAACCCGTAGTCTCCAGGTCATACATGGAGTGATGGCAACCCTGCTGATTACTGATTGACTTTACATAGTTAGAGTGGGTGGCAGGATACTGATGAACAGCAGCTCTCAATCTTTCTGTGTGTGGGAAGACATTTACCACCTGACCCAGCAAGGCAGGCTCCTTGCATGGACTATTTCTACCCACTGCACATGTGCCTACTCACGACTGAGGAATGGAGGGGAAAAGTAGGAGACTGAGAATCTTGAAAAAGAAGCTCTGAATTCGTCACCCATAGCATTGTGCTAAGACAGACCGGCAGGGCCAGGCACCTCCTGTTATAATGCCTGTCACAGAACTATCAGGTTCCAATAACATTGCAAACAGGAATTGATGGTAAACTGCATTTAGAAGCATTATATATATATATATATATATATATATATATATATATATATATATATATATATATATATATATATATATATATATATATACTGTATATGCGTAAATTTAGAAAACCCCATGAATTTTCACTGTGAAATAGTCCATACACGTTTGAGAATATCCAGATTTTTTTCAAATTTACGGAGAAAAAAAATTGAGAACCGAACTGCAAGAAATTGTTACATCTCTAGTAATTACATTGCTAAAGCACTGGCAGTAAGATAGAGTAACCCTTTCAGTGCATCACTATGCACAACATTGCTGGCTGGTTTGGCACAGGAGAGCTTTGCCACTGATATAGAACTGTCAGGGGTTTTGGTCTGAGCTTCTATTAAAAGGCAGCAGTTAGTGGCACTTAGCCACCATGCACCATTCAAGTGCACTGGAACACCAAAGGTAGATCTGACTTTGAAAATGTGTAACCCAAATATTTTCTTTCCAAACATCTGCAGATTGTTAGTCTGATTTATTTTGACCTGAAAAATAAATCTTTTCAGGAGACTGACAGCTTATTTTAATTTTCAGCTGTTCAAAGTTTCTGAGAGATTTGAATGGGGCAGCAGCTTGGTCTTTGATGTTGCGGGAATGTACATTCCCTTTTAGGTACACCTGGGCTTCCTACCAATTTGTGGTGGCAGGTTGCCACTATCAAGATGGGTTTTAACAGCATTATTTCCTTCTGTTAAAATGATTGGGATTGTGCGGTCTCACATATTTACAATGTGTCTATATTTTTGCCTTTAGCATTACAGTCTGTTAAAACAGACCTCCAACACAAAGTAATTGCTATAGCACAACAGGGCTGTGCAATTTAACATTTTTAATCTCTTCCCCTTTTGCTCTCTAACAAAGCATTCTTTATCGTAAAATTGTCCACCATTTCTATAGCTTTAGTTCCATAATAACCTCTGCTGAACTGCTTTATGTCAGGGCTGCGAGAGATCTGAACATTCAAGAAAGTAGAATAAGCAAACACACGTCTTAAAAATGGTTCAGATCCCGGAGTCGGCTCCTTGTGACATTGGGCAAGTCACTTTATCTTAATTATTTATCAAATGTTTTCCCAGGAAGTAATACATTGAGAGTTACTTCTCGTTTTCAAGTATGTCCTGGGCATAGGGTTATGATAACAGTACATGGTTACATTAAATGAACAAGGTTATACATTATATTTAAAAACATTTCATGAACAGTTAAAGATAATATATGTTACGGGCATATGTAACAGTTACAGACCAGATGAAAATGTGAGACAGCTGAAGTCTTGAAAGAATTTAGACTGTTGACAACTTTGAGAGTCTCTGGTAGATTGTTCCAGTTGTGAGGTGCACGGTAAGAGAAGGAGGAGCAAACATATTCTTTGCTCTACCTTTCTGTACCTCAGGCACCAAAATTAGATTGTAAGCTCTATGGGGAAGCAAATCATTAGGACTGATTCATCAAGCTCTGGGACAGATAGGTGCACCAGATCCGGCATTAACTCCCATAAATGTAACAGGGAGTTAACACTGGATCAGGTGCGCTAACCCATACCGGCCCTTCATGAATTTGCCCCATTGTGAATGCAATAGTCTATGTACAGCATTGCGTAAACTGCGGGCGCTACATAAGACAAAAATATTATTTTATTAAAAAGGCAAAGAAACAAAGGAAAGACAGAGGCATAAATGTAATTTTCAGAGATGTATCAAATGACAGGGTCAGATCAATGAATCCCAAATTAGAAATCATAACAGAATAAGTCTGAAACAGAGGAATTCCGTCTATTTGGGAGACAGAGTTTAGGTTATAAAAAAAAAAGCAGCAAGAATCCTGTTGCCATTTTCTTACACTGTAGAGCACCTGCATGGATGTGCGTAAATAACGTGGTTGGTTGTATCTACAGTCAAAAGAAGGGGATACAAAATGTGTAAGCAACCCGGTCTTCTTGTGGAACGGAGTTTTTCATGCCTATCTTTAAAAATGTGAAAACGTCAATCATTTAGCAGATATCTATAATTGCTGTACTTTATAGAACATTCTAAAAGTTATTCTTGCATGTGCTGTACTGTAACTTGGGAAGATGTGCATTTTCTGACTTGAAATGATATACAACGTTTGTGCTGCATCTCAGAATTATATACGGTAGTACTATCATTTCCTAAAATTACTAAGTTATTCTTTACAATATATCTAACAAAAAGGACTCTATGCCAATGAGAATTTTGAAGGAAGATCATGTAGTGTTTTTATTGACAGATTTTTTTTAATGGCATTCAATCTTAATTAGTATAACTATCTACTGTATATGTATCACATTGTGTCATGCTTTATTTGAAGATTGTTCATTTGCATGTAGACTGCACGACGACTTCAAAATATGAACTGAAATAATTGAAATACATAATAGCTGGGTCAATTTCATGATGCATTCAGGAGCTGAAAAAATTGCCAACAATCAGACATGTTTCAAGCTATTCAGATGTGCCCTCCAGTGAACTGTGAAACTGATCGTCAGCTACTGGGAGCAACCGTAGATTCCCATGAGGTTTTAGCTTTTCCCACATGCTACAGTACAGTGTGATTTTCATTCTCCCAGCAATCACATTCTGTGCATAGTAACATACAATCACAATAATCTATAAGGATACAAACTTGGAGCGGGTTTCTTAGGCAGTCACTGTAGTTTGGTTCACTTAGTAATAATAGTAAACATTACATGGCACCAAACAAGTAACCTACTTGACCCTCAAATTATAAAATTTTGGAATACGTTTTGCGTTCTTGGAACCCAAGATTTGTTAATAAAAACCACTTGTACAATATGTGACCTTTTATGTTCCTTACCTCCATTCAGTGTGAATGTGACAATTCATCATCTATAGTTTATAGAAGCATCAGACTTCCGGTCTTTCACATGCTTTCTTTCCCATACCACAAAGCTAAGAAAAGGATCAGAGAGTTAATAAAACAATATATAAAGTCGTGCAGAATGTCCACCATTCTTGTCCATCCAAAATAGAACGTATAAATCAATTGTCAGTTCCAAAGGTTCAGTGTCATTTTCTTAAGAATATATCAAGTAGATAAAGCAGAACAACCCACAAGTCTTTTATTGCGGCTGTCAAGACAATGGAGAGGAACCAATACCAGTGGTCTTTAAGATCAGAGAAGGTGCCATCTTTCAAACTCTGTCATAAAACATTTTCCTGTTCCAATAAAAAAAATAAAAAAAAAACAACTTACAAAGGCAGTTGGTGAAAGCACATTCCCTATTTCAAAACATTTCTAATGCGGAGAAGCAGCTGTAAAAGATTTTAAACAACTGTTTTTGTTTTTAACACCCCCAGCACTGTTGCTTTAGAATGAATAGGAAGTTGCCTAAATGGAATGCCTATACCGCTTAACTGGAGAAACTATTTGTAATGAAAATGTCCAATGATCACAAATCCTGAGCAACTGATTTATTTCTTCTGTCACTGTGCTGAATTGCGTTATGCTAGCAAAAAAATAAAAGATATTATTTTGGTGTTTTGCTGCTTGCCGTTGTTGAACGTACGGTGAAAGCATCCTACAAAAAGTATAAAAACTATGTTGTGCTACATGAAATTAAGGGTGGGTGTTACTGTAACTATAGGGTATATATTTTTTTAATAGTTCAACCTCCAAAAGAGCCAGTGTCAGAATGTAGTAATGTAGTAATCACTGATATAGCACAGATTGTTTCAAAATATAATATACAGATGTAGCAGACGTTATTGCACTCGTTTGCAAGTGTGTCTTTAACCTAAATTCAATGCACAATATTCCGAAGCTATTGCTTCAGTAGTGCACGTTTTGTACAGTTCTGTGTAATGTAACCCACCCCTTATTCCTATGAACTCTTTCAATACTAGGAAACTGTCACAGTCAGTCTTTATACATTAGGAAATATTTATTATACTAAATAAGAGAAACATGTATTGTACTGTATGTACATCGATATAAGATTTATGAAAAAATGTATTGCTTTCTACAATAACTGAAATAACAAAGACGTGGGAAAATAATATAATATTTTTCCAATTATACAATCTTCTCCCATCCACATGCCTGGCTGTCTCTTGTACAGTTTCACCTGTAAGATAATTGAGAAGATTCTATTGCACTTTGTATTGAACACTACCTGACTAGTTTTACTCTGTGGGTCTCAGGAACCTCTGCAATCCCTCCTCTGTTGTTAATGTTAAGACAGACAAAAACCTTTCAACAGCACAAAAAGATATATCTACAAGCAACTCAGAAAGTTATTTGAAACACACACTTCAATCACCCACATGGACTTATTGGACTGGTAGCAGGCCACACCCAGCAAAAACAAAAACAAAAGTGGTCCATGGTCACCCCATTCAGGGTTTGCATTTCCTGGTAATGGTAATGCATGAAGGCCTGTGCGGCAAGTGGTACCTTGAGAAATGTGAACTGCACTACTCTGGACTCTGACTAAACAATGTGGAATTGAAACATAATTTCAATGAACAGGACAATGGCACTGACACTAAACCTACTGAGGACATTTACCAGCCAGAGATGACCAACATGGAAGCCCAAGCCTGTTTCGTAGACCCTTTTCTTACGATAGGTAGAGGTGATGTACGGAAAGCGTCTCTGGAGCTCGGGTGTGGCTGCAGCTGCTTCTGCTATGTTGTTGTTCTGTTTTAGCTTTGGGTGTGTCGTTGTAGACAGCGCAAGCGCTGGTTGCTGGTTACAGTGGATTTAAAGGAATTGATACTGTATATAGATGTATATTATGTATGTATATTATTTGTTATACATATTATATTGTTATATACTGTAGTTAAGTTATGCATTTTATATTGTTTACTGCACAATTAATAGTTTTTTAATACTTGTTATTCATTAGAACTTCAACATAAAGTTTTTAAAATCAAAACTAAATATATATTAATTAAACAAAGAATATAAAGAAAGTATAAATAGAAACACCTGTTAAGTTGCTATGCTGTTCGATAGGCTCACCGTTGACATGGACAAAGATATTCAGTGTGCCATCTACCTTCCCAAGTATGGGGTGCCGGTATCTCTTCCCATGTCACATGACCGGGACATTTAAATGGGTAGGAGATACCGGAGATAGGGTATAGGTAACTATAATGGCAATCAATAAGTTTATTGCCTACTGTTTATTTTAATGTAAGTATTGTAATGTCAATTTAACTGTATTGTGTATTTGTTTTGTTTTTGCAGCACAAATGGACAAAAGCATGATTAGCCATTTGGCTACAAGGGTTTTTTCCCATTTGTGTGTGTGGTGGTGGTGGTGGGGGTAGAGGGAGTGTGGGATTGGGGTAGCTTCCCCAGGGTGGGTGGGTAAGCCTCCCGGGTGGGTAGCAGGAGGGGCTAACCCATTAATTACTATTACTATAACTATTGCAGTTACAACCACTAAGGAAATTAAAGTGTTAACCCATCCCACAACCCTCTTGGGAGGCCTAACCACCCACCTTGGGGCAACTACAGTAGACCCTTCACCCGCCCATTAAAACACCAGTAACCCCTTAATTACCATAGCAGTATTGGCCACTAAGGTAATTACGGGGTTACTGGTGTTTTAATGATTGGGCATTGGCCCTTTCTTCCATGTTGGTGAAGAAGAAGAGAAAGAGGAGGAGGACGGTCTTCATCCTGGCAGGGGTATTGTGACGTTGTAGGGGTCCCCAGGCCACCAATTAAAGCATTATGCCCAGCTGGGGGGTCCCCGAGTCATAAAAGGTGACAGTGCAGTGTCAGTTCTGCAGCCCAGAGCTGTCTGAAGTCCTGAAAAGGTATAATACAGTGTGTGAAATGTGACCCTGAGCTATATTGGGGAATTGTGAATGTCAGCTCGTCAACCCAATTCTGGTATATAACTGTTGGTATAATAAAGATGTATGTGGTTTTACTCTTCCAGGAGTGCCAGCCAGCAGGGATGTGCAGGGCATGAGTTTCAGGGGTGACTTTACAGTAGAATGTTGTCAGGGTGTGTTTGGGTACATGGGGGTCACTGTTGTGGGTTACCTCCTGAGGACATGTGTAACACAAATCACCGGACAAAATCCTCTCTGAAACACAGTTTGCAGCTCACCGGCAAATCCCCCTGCTTCACCACAAACCAGGACAGTAAAACCGGGCAGGGAACTGAATTACATTAAAGTTTCTCGGAATATGCCCAAACTCCAGACCCCAGTGTGGGGTTCAGTACATCTCTCACAGGGATAAGTTGAATAGAGTTATAGGGGTTTTAAGTTAAAGCGCGAAGTGTCAGCTCTGCAGTCCAGGGCTGACAGCAGTCTTAGAAAATGTTTTAACCTATAAGCAACATCAAAGCCCTCACCCAATTAACTCAGTACCGGGGATTCGGGAGGTTGTAGCTTTCTGAAATTGTATATGCAGAGGGTTAGAAGGGAATCATGTAGATTGAGGTGGTTTTAATATTTGTAACATGTGTACAAATGCATAAATAGATGTAGCTTGGTTTAGGTACATTTAAAGTTATGTGAGCTGGGGGGGGGGAATTTACATGGCAGTCAGGAGATTCTCCCCCATTCAGTCCAGAACTGGAGATGACACTTAGGGGTCATGCACTACGCGGAGAAAAGGCACTTTTCGCCAGTTTCTCGCAAAAAATGCCTACTACGATTCAGTAAGCCCCGAGAAGCTGGCAAAAGCGAAAAAATCACCCTTTTTTGGTGAGATAATTTTTTTCGGCAGACGCGGGGGGTGACTTAGGGGTCATGCACTAAGCGGCGAAAAGCCACTTTTCGCCGCTACTCACCAGGTTTTCAAACACGCTCAATTCTAGAAGCCCCGATTAGCTTTTTGCAGCTACTCGCCGCTCTAGAATTGAGATTTCCTCGGAAATCCGTCCCGCAAGAAAAAGTTGGCCTGTTGGTGGGGAGAAGTATCGGCAAGGGCGGTGGGACGGCACTTAGAAAAAATCAGGCCTTTTTCCTGCATGGGATTGATGCCGGGGGTCCCGGAGCTGATTTCCATTAATACCAGCACCGGAGCCCCCCGGCATGCATCCGATCCATGAAAAATGCATTTACAGTCCACTTCATTACCTTAGCGGCTAACTGCTAAGGCAATTAAGGGGTTAACCACCAGTGCCAGGCTTATTGTGGCTAGCGGGGGTGGGTGAAGGGGGCATTTGGCCCCTGGTGGGTGTTTAGGCCACACTTTGGGGGGGGGGGGTTGCGTGGACTTAACCCCTTCATTACCATAGCGGTTAATATCTATGGTTAACCCCTCCCGCTACCCACCCTCAAGGCCTAAATACCCATCCTTGGGGCTAATACCCCCTTCACCCACCCCCGCTACCCACAATAAAAACAATACACACTACAGCCCCACTATCCACCTCCTAGGTCCTCAATAAACATTACTATATATAATACACTACCCACCCACCCGCTGGGCCCCCAACAACCCTAATACCCCCCTAACATACCGTACATATATTTATTTTTTGGATGCACAGGAATGATACTATAGGCCGGGCGTGGCCCTCGGGTGGTCCCCGCGGGTGCCCGGGGGTCCCCGCTTGCCTGCAGTACCAATTCTGTGCCCCCAAAAATAATTTCAAAATACATCAATACTTATAAATAAATACACCCCCTCCTCCCCCCTGCACCCTAACACATACACTACAGTAATGGGCAAATTACTATTATCCACATATGGATAATAGTGCACTTGCCCATTTCAAATACATTTATCACAATAAATGAAATAAATACATCTTGCACTCACCCTTGCCCGGCTGCCACGATGAAGGCCGTCCTCATCCTCATCACCGTCCATGTCCCCCTCCGGTGCTGCAAAACATATGCAAGAATAAAAAGATCCAATATAATGGCCCCAACCCCTTTATTACATTAGTGGTTAGTAACCGCCCAATATATTCTACAGTAGGTAAGCCAAAGTTTCTAATGCAATAAATTGCTACAAGAATCTACATTACCTGATCTATATTCACATGCTTATTGAGCAGCTTGTTGGAGGCCAGTCCCTCCTTATTCAAGGTACTGTATATAATCTCCCAGTAAGGTCCCTGTAAATTCACTTTTCACTCTACTTGCTTACAGGTAAGTAGCTTCACTGGTATATATACCAGTTTTTAACTGCACTAAGTTACATAAGCTTATGCTTAGTATATTAACCCCTTCAGGGTATATTTCAAATAACATTTGTAAGCATTTAGCATACAGTAGGAACCTGCTATTGAGACTTACCTTGACGTTGGTTAGCAGGCTTGGCATTATTTGATCAAAGGATGTAACCAAAAGTCTTCTTTGTCTTACAGATTTAGTTTGCACTATGTATATTTATTTCCCCATTTATTGCTATCTCAATGGGAGAAGCGCAGGGATTCACTTTCTGTTTTTGCACATACGTATGGCCAATCCTTTCACCAGCAGCATGCTCCTTACACTGAGAAGCGCGGTGAATATATATTTGTTCTATATACTGTAGTGCCGACAAGTATTCTAAAACAAATCTGGGGCTATCACCAACAAGATCCAGGTACATGCTGGGTACATGCTGCAACATTTCAGTGACATTTCTGCAGACAGACTAATGGCCCGTCGGATTAACAGCAGGGGTCCCTGGCAGTCCCATTCAAAGTAAATGGGACTGTCAGGGACCCCTGATGTGTTAATCCGATGGGCTATTAGTCTCTGTAGAAATGTCACTGAAATGTTGCAGCATGTACCCAGCATGTACCTGGATCTTGTTGGTGATAGCACCAGATTTTCCAAGGCAAGTTTAAGGCAAGTTTTAGAATACTCGTCGGCGCACCTGTCCGCATGCAGCAGTTTACATTTTTTTTTTTACATTTTAGTGGATATCTACCACTTTCATCATTGGCTTCTTCACTAAGGGTCCATCAATAGCAGCAAATAACTGAAGACAGGCTTTTCAACGTAGCGATATATCGACATTATTTTTAATGGAGTATATGCAAATGAGTAACTTTGACAAAATTAGGGTCCTTGGGAGATATCCCACATGTTTGGAGATAAACATTATTTTTCGTCAGTATATTGTGTTTTACAAGCGCTATGTCAACGATTTGTTAATCATTTGGAATGGCTTTGTGAAGGCCTTAAATTATTATTATTGTTTTAAGTTTTTGAATCTTTATTCTTATCATTTGAGGTTTTTCTCACCAATATCACTTTCATCATATCCAGTTTCTGGATTTAAATCTTTACGTAGACAGACAAGACGTTCAGACAAATATTTTTTTAGGAAAGAACTCTAGGAATTCGTTACTACAAAAACATCGGCATTAGCTTGAATTGGGAAACTAGATTGCTGTCAGCTGCTAAACCCATCCTGTTTTTAGAACAAAGCAGGGAAACATCCAGCTAGGTCTATTAGAATATAGAGGGTATTGTTCCTGTGTCATGATCGGGCTCAGGCCCCACCTCCATGAGGCAAACTTGACACCCTCTACAATTCAATATGCCGTTTTGTTCTCCAATGCAACTACAACACACATCACTGCAAATGCTCAAAGAACTAGATTGGTCATCCCTTGAGTCTAGGCACAAAGTCCACCTTTCCTGTCTTGCCTTCGAATACTTTCTGGGAAAGCTACCCATCTATCTGAACAAGCTCCTCACCCATCCCACATGCAGCACTAATCATCTGAGATCTGACTCCAAAAGACTGTTCATGGTCCCAAGGCTCAACAAAGTATCCGGCCGCTCCTCCTTCTCTTACCGTGCACCACAAAACTGGAACAATCTACCGGGGACTCTCACATCCTCCACCAGTTTAAGTTCTTTCAAAATTAAGGCTGTCTCACATTTTAATCTGGTCTGTAACTGTTACATACGCCTATAATACATATTATCTTTAACTGTGTGTAGCAGGGTACCCCCTGGCTATTAATTCTACCCTATGGGCTGGCAATAAACCCTGGTGTTCACAGGTTTGCCAGTAGTTATCATGGGATGTTCCCCCTTCATCCTTTGGTGCTGCGCTTGAGTGACAGAAGGGGGTGGCACATCCTGTTGTGCCTGGCCAACGGGATGCTGGCTGTACTTAAGGTCAGAACTGCCCTAAAGTTGGCGATTTTCCTTCCCCATGAGGAAGGCAGGTTACGACTGGGAGCCTGAGATTGGGGCCTTCCCATGTGCTCTTCCCTCCGGGGAGGAGTAGTGTGACTATACCTCTGCCGCTGCTAGGGACGTTGGGAAGAGCTTGGATAGCTGCGGTGCCCTAGGCCATTAGTGACTGTCCAGGGGCTATCTCTGGTGATATCTGAGAGAAGAGTCTGTGATCCGGCAGGTAACTGCTGAGTACCTGTATTACTGCAATAACAGTAGTAATAAACCCGTTCCTATTTTGCAATATACCTCCTGCCTGGTGTGTGATCTAATTGGGGGGAGAGTTACAGTTCTACTGTGGGAAATCGCCTCCATATCCCTGGAGTCTATTGCAGATGGAGGCGCTGCACTGCTAAGTATTACGTGGGTATGGAACCCAGAAGCCTGTTCCTGTGTCCCAAAGTTACCACGGATGACTCAGCCCTCTTGTTACCAGCAGGTATGCACCACACACACCCAGTAATGTCCCCAATATGTGATTGGGGGGGAAACACCGTTACATGTGCATGCAATGTCCCTGTTCATTTATGTAACTGTATTTGTAACCATGTATTATTTGTCATCTTAACTCTATACCCAGGACATACTTGAAAACGAGAGGTAACTCTCAATGTATTACTTCCTGGTAAAACATTTTATAAATAAATAAATAAATAAATGTTTAACTAATCTCCAAAGTGGAGTAAGCCTTTATTTTGTTTCTTTTTGTATGTTTTGCCTAGTTAAAAGAACAGGCACAATAAAGCCAAGATATAATTTCACCCTAATCGGTGTACCTCTGCACACACCTCTTACAAGGAGCAAGAGGTTTTAGGAGATGGGAAGGAATGTGGTCAAGAGGGCAAGTCTTGACGTATGGATTCCACCTTTTCTTGAAATAGTCAGCAAAGTCCTGAGGTGAAATGGAGGAAGAAAAACAGGTAGAAGACGGTGGTCTGAGTAGAGAGTCAAAGCAAGAGAGGAGTCAGCATATGTTAGTCTTGTGCGTGTTGATTAGTGAAGAAAAGTAGGTTTGTTTAGCCTTAGGACAGAGTTGAAAGTACCAAAGTAACAGCAAGTGAGAGTGGAAGGGGTCTGGGAGAGCAGTGAGGAGGTCCAAGGATGCATGCCATACTTCCCGTAAAATTGTGAATGCTTTTTTATCCATCGCTTTCCTGTGGTTGTAATGATTTTGTTACTATTAAACAGTATTATGCTATGGGTATCTTGCACTTTCTCTGTTTTTGCGGTTACATTGCTCCTATCTAGTGAGGATTGGAATACCTCCATTTGAGAGCTGCATCCACACCTAGCAGAGAGGCTGATTCACACTGAAGTAACAACATCTAAGGTAGGACTTTTATAGGACTATAAGATAAGACAAGAACTATAGCTACAGTATCAGGAATTTGTTTTAGATTTGCTTTTCATTTATGATTGCAAAATTCTGGAATTTTCATTAATCCAATTTGATATTTATTTTATTATTTGCACTTTATCACAAATTATCACATCATTGATATAATATAATATTTAAAACTTTTGTATATACATTTTTATGTTTGTGCAATACACAGTACATACAGTGTATAAACATCTTAGTGTATACATTTATTTTATACAGTGAAAATGTGCTGATTAGGACACTCTTTTTTGAAGTGCACTTTTTTCTCCACTTCACAAACTGTACAACCACAATCTGTACATTTACTTTGACATCTAGGGGGCTGTGATAATTACTCGCTGCGCAATAGGTTTCCACGGTACGCACGATGACCGTATAACTGTTATCACATCACGGCCTTCTTGACGATAATACGTTTTTTTTGTATTTTTTGTTTTTCCACTTTCCTACCGTTTGTTGTGAATGAGATTGTTGCATGGAACAGATTTGCAGTTTGTGATATTATATTAACCAGATTTCTTTTCAAGTCACAATCATGTGAGAGTTGAATTGATTTTCAATATCTACCTTTTTGTTTGATTTCAAGACAGTGCTTGATTGTCGTGGCCGACCATAGTCGCCTTTCTTGACAACGCTGTTGTCAGTGGAAACTAGGCTTATTTATCAGCTCTTACACAATGGTGTGAGAATTAAATTGGCCAGATATTACCGTTTTTAACTGATGTTTGAGATACTACTAGGACAATTTGATGACAAAATATACAAATGGATGGCGTTTCAAAGTTTTTCTTTCCATATTATGAATGAATTAGGTTTAATTGCTCATTCAACAACGCAGTATAAAATATAGCATTTTCCTAGTATAAAATCCCTGCATCTTGCTTGGCATCTGCATAAACAGTACATGTACAGTACAGCACTTTACTTCACACGTCCAAAGGTCCAGCCCAAACTGCATCTCATTAGATTGATGCTGGTCTCAAACACTGGAATATCATGCTTCTTCTGCAGAATATCCCAAAACTCTGCATCAGACCACCCATCATTTTCCATGCTGATCTCATCCACCAAGGGAATCTTTTTTACTGTGAATTACAAAATTACGAAGATTATGCATATCCATACAGTAAATGCTGTTTGATGGACAATATTAGAGGAAAAAGTGCTGTACTTACAGTACTCTTTTCTGACCTCACGGACCATCTTAGGAACCGTGTCCTGCCACTGAGCAAGATATTGAAGGCAGCGTAGTGTCACCGGGATTCCCCCTTACCATGGACACCATTGAAATTCCCTTGTTGTGAAGCATGGATGTTGCCGATATAACAACTTGAAATGGGACAAGCTTATGGAGGCCTGGGGTATTTCCCTAATGCAGAACATCAGGTAGTTTAACAAGTGATCCCAATTTTTCCCATCTTTGTCAATGACTCTATGTTGCTTGGTCTTTAGGGTCTTATTGAACCGCTTCACTAAACTAACAGTCTGCGGAGACTGGTGCGAAGAGACTGACTCACTCTGCTTTTGGCCAATTCTCTCTCATTCCAGATTGTTCAAAGGTGAGCAGATAGGCATTAATATCATCCAAGGGCCCATTCTTCCCGAGGGAGTGTCTGACCCTGGTCATCTTGGGGCATGAGTGTGTTTCCGCTGGGGCTCTATTGACCCACTCTCTCAGGGTATCAAGCTCCTGGTGTATGGCGTGGGAGAATTCTATTGTTCCTCTTGCAAGTGGTTGGTTTCTTGTTGTGTAGCTATAGCCTCTTGATGTATAGTGGTGGCCTGTTATTGTCCATCGGCAGCCTGTTGTTATGCCTATTTTTATGCAGTGGCGGCCTGTTGTTGTGCAGCTGTGACCTGTAACTGTGCCTGTTGTAGTGCAGCAGTGACCTGTTTCTGTATGGAGGAGGCTTGCAGCCTTTTTTTTTTAAAAGAACCTACAGACCAATTAGTGTGCAGCCTGCATTCTCCACCATATGTTACAAAGGGACCCCTTTGTAAGCTCTTTGTATCGGGGACTTCTTTTCATACATGTTACTTTTATGTCTGAAGCACTTCTTCCCATAATGTGCTATTTGTATTATTTGTTGTTTATATGATTGTCACGTGTATTACCGCTGTGAAGCGCTTTGTACATTAATGACACTATATAAATAAAGACTTACATTCATACATACATCTGCAGTTGGGTGACTTGCCCACTTAGCAACTAAATAAACAAAGTTTTGCAAAAGATAGGTAATATTACCTTGCAGTTTCCCAGCTCTCTCCTGGTTGGGTTACTGGGAGAAAGTGAGCTAACCCTACCTTGCATCTGAAAACACTTACTGTTAATTAGCCCAGGTAAGCTGCAATTAGTTCTCCTTGTGAAATTTCCACAGATAAGTGGAAATCCTTGTCTGAACCTTTTAAGCAGCTGCCTGAGGCTATTGGAGCACGGGCCCATCCTCATCTCCAGATACCCCACCCTCATCTCCAGATACCCCACCTCCAGGGACTCTTAATATAACTTGCAAGTCTCAGCACTTGCACAGCCAAAATCACTCCCTTGGGGCTTTTAACTTCCTCAGTAAGGAAAAATACTGTTTACCAGGGTAGGTTTTATATACTTCCCTTTAGTCACTGTACCGCATAGTCTTTCACAATGTGTAAAACATTGCTTCCGTTTGTCAAACAGTATGTGAAAACCACAGTGTTATCTTGACACAGTTGCACTTGGCATTTTGATACGTCGTACAGTATGTACAAATAATTTTCAGCTATTTCACGGGAATAATTCCAACATCTGAAGCTTACTTTGATATGGAAAGCCTTGGCTTTTTGCACAGCCACACTCATAAACAACATGCCGACAATGTAGTTCAGCCAATGTTTTTTCAAGTTTGCAGAGTATATTACTTCTCACAAGTCAAAGAACAAAAAAATCTTGTATTTTCTTCCTAAATCTATTTGGGTAGCTACTAGCAATTAAAAAAAAAAAAAAACAACTTAAAAAAATAATAATAGAAAGCCGAGAGATGTGAGTTCCAAAGTTGGAGCAGAATGGTGAAAAGATAATCCTTTTCTTTAAGTTTCTGTGGAAAAACTACAAACATGGTGGTGGTGTCACCAATGGTAAGTCACATAGTCACCTCCCAATTACAACTTTCTACTGGTTGCAGGAGCGAGCCTGAAAATGTGGCAATTTTGTGTACAACAAGCAAGTATTCTTACCCGGTGCTGATATTGGATGTGGGGGGGGGGGGGGGGGGAGGGACGGGACAAAAGAGCTGTTCTTGGGGACCCCCTGGTTTATGTAAGTAAACAAAAAACAAACAAAGTAATTAAGAGCAGATGGGACTGCTGCTTTAATTGATTCAGAGTTGTGATCTTGATTAACAACTAGACTATTGTTATCATATCTAAAAATATCAATAGATAAATGGGACATATCCAGTAATTCTTACCAGAGGCAAGTTTCATATCACTGCCAGAAGTTTGATGAGGATAGATCACACACAATAAATCTTAGAAATCATGGATGTTGATATCCATTGGGGACAGAATGTTCCGCATTATGGATGCATTTAATAAACATCAAGCACGCAAAAGGTATTTGTGGCCACCATATGGAGCACAGAGAAGGGTAAGAAGGAAACAGGAACATAGGCCCTTATATATAATAAGCTGTGAAGTCACTTCCCAGTGCTGGAGAATAGTTTACAGTAGCTTTATTCAATTGAATGGGATTGAAATCTACTCCAGAGCATTTTATCCAATGATCAAAGATTGTTTTTCTTTACATATAAGCTCCATAAAGTGTCAAAACAATGGATTGTCTCGTGAAACACTTAGGGGCTTATTCACCAAACTTCGATAAGTGCGTTATTGCACTATAAGTGCCCTTTTAGAGTGATATTGCTTGTGTAGCTATTCACAAAGGTTTGATAACATGGCAATATCGCACTAAAATGACTTTTTACCAAGCAATAACTCTCTGGCTATAACAAGCCGTGTGGTAGCTGAAAAGAAATTTGCCCAAACTCACATTTTTTTCCCAGCAACTGCTATTCACTAAATTCCGATGTACAATAAAAGCGTGCATTCTTTTCTCGCCAGCTAAAGGGTGGCGAGATCAGATATGCAATATACATAACCAGGAGATTGTTTTTATGTTTACTGCATAGGATTGATACCGGGGGTTTCCGGGTGCGTCCTTGGGTCTCCGGAGCTGACCCGCATATTTATTTGAGCTCCGGAGACCCCTGATTCAATCCTATGCAGTAAAAATAAAATTTCAGCCAGTTTCAAGCATTTGACAATAAAGCTCTATTCTGGATCTCTTCGTACCTCTCCCATCATACTTTCAGTGTCTCTTTTGCTAAGACCTCCTCCTCTATCGATCTCTCTGTGGGGGTACCCCAGGGCTCTGTTCTGGGACCTCTTCTCTTTTCTTTGTACCCACTCTCCCGAGGTGACCTACTGTAATCAAATCTCTTGGGTTCAAGTATCACCTTTATACTGATGACACACATATTTACTTTTCAACCGCTGACCTTACACCTGCTGTACAGACTAAAGTTTCTGAATATCTTTCTGCTATATCCTCCACCGACTTAAACTTAACATGGCAAAAACAGAGCTCCTCATACTTCCTCCCAAACCTGGCCCTACTACCTCCTTCCACATTACTGTTGGAAGTACTATCATTCACCCAGTAGCAGAAGCACGCTGCCTAGGGGTCACACTTGACACCTCTCTCACATTCTCCTCTCACATTCTCCTCTCACATTCAAAAGGTAACTAAAACCTGTTGTTTTTTCCTCCACAATATTACAAAGATACGCCCTTTCCTCTGTTGCTCGACTGCTAAAACTCTGAAACAGACCCTCATGCTCTCCAGTCCTAATTACTGTAACCTCCTGCGATCCGGCCTTCCTGCCTCTCACTTGTCTCCCCTATTATCTATCTTAAATGCTGCTGCCAGAATCACTCTACTCTTTCCTAAATCTGTCTCAACGTCTCTCCTGCTGAAATCCCTCTCCTGGCTTTCTATCAAATCCCGTATCACACACTCAACTCTCCTCATAACTTTTAAAGTTTTACACTCTTCTGCTCCTCCTTACATCTCAGCCCTAATTTCTCGCCACCATCCCGACTTGCGTTCTGCTCAAGGATGTCTTCTCTCTACCCCTTCTGTATCCAAAAGCCCTCTCCTTAAGCCTTTCTCACTGACTGCCCACACCTCTGGAATGCACTTCCCCTCAATATCTGAGTAGCACCCTCTCTATCCACCTTTAAGACCCACCTAAAAAACACACCTGCTTAACGAAGCACATGAGTAGCTCCATGGCTGATAATGTACACCTCATACATAAACCTTGGCGCCTTGCAGATGCACTTACCAGAACACTCTCCTACTGTCTATGTATGTTCTTCCTACCAACCAATTAGATTGTAAGCTCTTCGGAGCAGGGACTAATTTTCCTAAATGTTACTTTTATGTCTAAAGCACTTATTCCCGTTATGTGTTATTTGTATTATTTGTTTTTTATATGATTGTCACGTATATTACTGCTATGTAGTGCTATGTACTTGTGCTATGTAATGGCGCTATATAAATAAAAACATACTGTACATACCTACAAAGCCATTGATTGTGGCTGTGGTAAACCATGTCCTCAATATGGGCATGAATTGCCACATTGACAATGAAGGGGCAACCTAAAAAAAAACAAAAAATACAATACATTTCATTGAAATAAAAACAAACATTTGCCAAAAAATGCATTGCGTGTCGCTGGGATTATTTATACCCTGAAAGAGTCAATGGGCAACCTAAAAAAATACACAATGAAATAATATACAATCAATGTGTTTCTTACCATTGCTGTCTTCACCCTAGTCCTACTCTGGAACCATATCTTCACCCATGACGCACTGCTCCTCAGCAGCCAATACGAAGAAGTCCATGATCCTCTGTTGATTGAAGAGAAGTCTCCGGTAAGTGAATACCGTTTTGACACACATTTTTTATAATGTGGTAAGACAACGCAAACCTCCTCGGCAATGCACTAAACTTATCGAAGTTTAGTGAATAGGCCCCTTAGTCTTTTATAAAAAAAAAATGTTTTTGTACAGGCACATACAATAAAAAACAAAAAAGTAATAAAGCAGTGTCAAAATGTTATTTTCTAGATGACAAAGCTCTAAGGCTTTACAAAATATTTTGATAATAGGGAACAGTTTGATATAATTTACTAGAGAGTCTGTAACTAATCAGAAATCTGTCACCGTGTTATTAAAAATCATATATCAAATCAGGATCATGATCCCATCATCGGTACGGGAGATATGCAAAGGTTTCTCAGTTTTCTTGTCAGATATTTTCACAGGCAGTATTTTTCAAGAAATTCACATATACTGGAAAATATTTGTGAAGATTTACAGTATATACAAAAATGTTCACAGTGCCAAATTAGTCTGCTAATTTTCCTAAAAAGCTCAGACCCTTAACTTTCTTTTAAATATTACAGATTGCCTTAAAACTCACAAAGTTTAGATTTCGAAGCCACAAATAGAGACGGGCAAATTTATTTTGCAAATTTAGATGAGCGAGAGCTTTCTAACTTTATTAACAGTTGCATATATATATATCTCCCCTCAAGTCTCCCTCCAAATAAATTAGGAAGACCTGCCTCTGCTGAAAAAGGAGCACACATGAGCGATATGCTAATGATTATGCAAAGTATATTTAAATGAGTTCCGTCTCACACGTTCCAAAAGGACTTTCATACAACTATACAGAGCTGATAATAAGAATAAAGAAACAACCTAATGACTGGAATGGTGTCACACCCAGCAGACCAGCACCCACAACCACTGCTTTTCTAGGCCATAGCTCTAGTAGTGTTAGCTAAATCAGCTAATAGGTATTGTTGACACATCCTATTTTTGAGCTGCTCACTGCTCACACATGTAGTTAATTTAGCTATTAACGTATCTCACAGGTATCTCAGGTGTGTTCCACAAGGAACATGTCAACCAGGAAGTAGAAAGGGTCTGCTTTTAAAGAAAGATATGGTAGAGAGCTACTACAGGTATATGAACTCATTTTGGTCCTACATGATGGATATGCACAAAAATGGCTACGATAGAACAGGGGCAAAAATATTTACTGTTCCATCTGCCACAGTGCCAGACACATACTGAATGGAAATACTTTATTTTGCAATAAATGCAATTCTTCAAACTGCAGGAAGCTATTTCACTTTCTTCCCACAGCACAGAAAGTGTTATTGGGTTGACAAGTGTAATGCAAGAGGAATTGGTATGTTGTCAGACCCTACCGGATCAGAAGTTGAACCCACACAACCTCTGTTATTCAGAACAACCGCTCCAGTAGTGTGAGCAACCAGCTGATGAGTTGCAGTGCACACTGTCTACTAACAGCATATCTCTAAGGGATATCTATTTTGTTGATTGTATTTGTAACCTTGAAAGCACTTCAATATGTACTGAGGGCTATGAGTTACAGAGGCCAGGTAACATTAAATAAAAATTGAAAAGAACATGGGGCACCTCACTCTACTGGGTCAGAAGAAATTGGGAGCTTCCTCTGCTGCTCTAGGTATTACACAGTTATAACTGTGGTTTAACAAGCAAGCACTGTTATTATTTGCAGACGAATATTCTTGGTACTATCTGGATGTTATATATTTTCGCCTTATTAGACCAGATCTGTGAATCTCTTTTATATACTGTAGATTGTACAGGAGGCATTACATTCCTTCTACTGTATGTATCTATCTATTTAAGTGGATAGGGTCTCTTTCAGGGTGACCACCTCTTTTCTTTTTTTTGTTTCAATCTTTTATTGTTTTTTGAGTGAATGACATCATATACAGTAACAAGTTTTAACATACATCTGTTACAACTTCACATTTTACACAAAGAAGAAATATTAAACATTATATTACAACATAAATAATACTCTTGTTGTCGTCTTTTCTTATATATTAACTTTCACCTGTTGTGTTCTACAAAACTTTTGTTATTTTTTTTCAATTTTAACAACCTATTGGGGAAGCAGCCGCTTCCGGACATCTCTCTCTCAGAGAAAATCAAGAATAGTAGAGAGAAAAGCAAGAAAGAAGAGGGAGGGGGGGGGGTGTGTGAGGGGGAATGAGAGGAGGGCGGGAGGGGGGGCTTATTAACTCCAGGTGACCACCTCCTTTTTTTTTTTTTTTTCAACTTTGATTTTATTGAAAGAGTTTTCAATACATACAGTATCACAGTATACATTAAATGAGTCTTTCACATATAACATTCCCGTGCGATACCAAAGTATTCCCCAGAGTTCCTGAACAGTCTGAACCGTAACATAACTCTGGTTTTATATTATATGGTGCAATTAAGGTGCTGCGCTATGGGAGAAATAAAAAACAAGAGTGGGGCTAGGGGGGGGGGATGGGGGGATAGGAGGGGGGGAGGGGAGGGTTATGGCCCCGCGAGTGCGGTCCTCACCAGCTTTTAGGTTAAAAATTAGTATTCAGATCTTGATTTGTATCCTCCCTCAGCTCTCGTCGACATAGCTCCTAGGTCTCTTATATCCTATTGCTTCCCTGTGTGTGCCTGAGATGCCTACTGCAATGCTTCCGTCCTTCGAGTGAAAACGCATTTTGAACTATTATTGCCAAATTGTGGTGACCTCTATCCCCGGGATATCGGTCTGTTCCAACCAGGGCGACCAGACTTTTAGATATTTTTCACCAGTGTCATTAACCAAACTCGTTAATTTCTCCATCTGGCATATGTACCACATTCGATTTCTAATCTTGGGGATATTTGGGATTTCGGGTTGTTTCCACATTGCTGCGATCTCGCACCGTGTTGCCGTTGCAAAATGTGCAACTAATTTATTACCATTTTTAGAGAGTCCCGGCCATGGTCTATTCAGGAGGAACAGCCACGGGTCCGGGGGAATTGTGAGGTCAAAAATCCTCTGGATCCAATTTCGGATTTCTTCCCATATGGGTGAGATACGGGAGCAAGACCACAGCATGTGTAACAGGTCAGCCGATTCTCCACACTGCTTTGGACACAGCGGGGAGTATCCTGGCACAAACCTTGATAATTTCAGTGGGGTGAGGTACCATCTCATCAATACTTTATATGCGTTTTCCTTCAAAGTCGTGCAAATAGAGCTTTTGGCTGCCGCCTCAAATATGGCCGACCAGTCCTCCTCCTCCAGGGCTTCTCCTAGATCGGTCTCCCATTTAATTCTGTATCCTAGTTTTGGCTCTTGTCGTGCATTCCTAGAGTCCACTATTTCTCCATAAATCTGCGATGTAAGTCCCCGCGTTTCTGTTTCTGTCAGACAGAGCTTTTCAAATGTAGTTAGAGGTGGGTATGGCGTGTTCTTGTTAAAGTACGCCCTGAGCTGGAGGTACCGGAAAAATTCGGAATGTGGGATGTTTTTCTCAGATCTGATTTTTTCAAATGATTTAATTTTATTTGGTATCCCCTCCAGATCTCTAAGCCGATTATATCTATTTTGTTTCCAAATTTCTGAGGTGTGTTCTGAGAGTCCCGGTGCAAAGTCGGGATTACCCCAAAGCGGGGCTATCAGCGCGTGTTTAGACGTTAGGGCATATTTAGATTTAGAGGTCTCCCAAATCGACATTGAGTTGATCATCGAGGAAAGCGGCCGGTCAGCCCATTTAACGGCTGTTTTAGGTAACCACAATAGATTGTCTAACTCCAATGGGGAGCAGACCGATGTCTCCAGATCCACCCATCTTTTCAATGCTGGGTTGATCTGCCACTGTGTGAGTTGACACAATTGCGCCGCTTTGTAATAAGATACCAGGCAAGGTACCGCTAGTCCCCCTGTCCGAATTGTCTTTCTCATAATTGTCTTGTTTACTCTCGGTTTTTTTCCTCCCCATACAAAATTGGAGATTTCAAACTGGAGTGAGAGTATTTCCTTCAGTCTCAGTGGTACTGGCAGAGTCTGAAAGAGGTATAGGATACGGGGGAGGAGATTCATCTTTACACTATGTATCCTACCAATCCAGGAGATCCTATATGGCATCCACTTTCTCAGATCATCTTTTAGGGTTCGAATCAGTTTGGGATCATTTGCTTCGTAGATGCCTTTATATTCTTTAGTGATATGGACTCCTAGATACTTAATATGTTTTGGTTGCCAATTGAAATTAAAGTTCAGACTCAATAGTTTTTCTGTTGCTTTTTGGAGACTGATATTCAAGGCCTCTGATTTGGTTTGATTAATTTTAAATCCAGATATCTTATTAAATTTTTCTAGCAGGTCAAATAGGTTTGGCAGAGAGATAAGGGGTTTGGAGATCATCAATAGGATGTCGTCAGCATACAGGGCAACCTTGTGGGATTTCGAATCTATATTTATCCCTGAGATATCCGGGTTGTTGCGGATCTGCGCTGCTAGTGGTTCCATACACAGGGCGAATAAAAGGGGAGATAATGGGCACCCCTGTCGTGTACCGCTTTTAATTTGAAATGTATTTCATGGGAATCCCTGGTGTATGACCCTAGCAGCGGGGCCGGAGTATAACGCCATTATAGCGCCACTCACCTTGTCCCCAAAGCCAAACGCCCCAAGCGTCTTTCGTAAGTAAGGCCAGTCAATCCTGTCAAAAGCTTTTTCTGCGTCCAGACTCAACATCATAGCTGGTATTTTTTTTATTGTTGGCTATCTCTAGCAGATCAATAATTCGTCGGGTGTTGTCCGCAGCTTGTCTACCTTTAATAAAGCCGACTTGATCTGGATGTATGAGTCTGGGCAGGATGTGACTCAATCTATTGGCTATTAGCTTGGCGTATATTTTAACATCGGTATTAATGAGGGAGATTGGGCGATAACTTTTGCAATCCTGCGGATCCTTTCCATTTTTATGAATCATGGAAATAGACGCTTGGAGCATCTGCTCCGGGAACGCGGCTCCTGCCAACACGGCATTAAACATTAGGAGCAGCCATGGGGCTAGGTTCTCAATGAACTTCTTATAATATAGCCCTGTGTAGCCATCAGGGCCTGGGGCCTTTGAAGGCTTTAGGTCTGTTATGACCTGGGTAAGTTCCTCCATCGTGAACTCCGCTTCCAACACCCCTCTGTCCACCTCATCTAGCCCTGTCAAATTGGCGCTCGCCAGAAAATCTTCTGCGGCCCTTGTGGTTTTGATATTATGTGCCACTTTCTCTCCATTATATAGGTTTTCGTAAAAAGATTTGAATTCTTCTACTATGTTTTTCGGGTTTGACGTAGTGGCTCCGGTTTTTAATCGGATCGCCTGTATACTGCACCGACACACTTTATTCGAGCAAATACCCAGTATGTACCTGGCAGATACCTGGAATGCGCCGCTCCTCACCTCTGACAAGCCCCGTTGCGTTTGCCTTCCCAGCCTGGGTTCATGCCTGGCTGACGGGCGGCTGATCTGTTAAATGATAATGATTAGGATTTAATAGGCTGCAATGCTTCGCGTGTCTACCAGATGGCATAAATTCATGAATTGTAATGCAGTATATATATATATATACTGTGCAGTATTGCAGCCAGCGGGAATAAAATGCTTCAATCCCTGGCTGGAAAATACCTCAATGCACTCGGGCAGAAAACAGTCACAAACCTCAATACACCCGGGTATACCCGAATTCGTGGGACTAGCCGAGCTCGAATAAAGTGTGTCGCCAGTGTATTATAATTTGAGTGCTTGGTTTGTAATTTGCGTGCTAGCATAGTACACTGGCGACACACTTTATTCGAGCTTGGCTAGTCCCACGAATTCGGGTATACCCGGGTGTATTGAGGTTTGTGACTGTTTTCTGCCCGAGTGCATTGAGGTATTTTCCAGGCAGGGATTGAAGCATTTTATTCCCGCTGGCTGCAATACTGCACAGTATATATATATATACTGCATTACAATTCATGAATTTATGCCATCTGGTAGACACGCGAAGCATTGCAGCCTATTAAATCCTAATCATTATCATTTAACAGATCAGCCGCCCGTCAGCCAGACATGAACCCAGGCTGGGAAGGCAAACACAACGGGGCTTGTCAGAGGTGAGGAGCGGCGCATTCCAGGTATCTGCCAGGTACATACTGGGTATTTGCTCGAATAAAGTGTGTCGGTGCAGTATCTGGCCTGTTTGCCTTTTCATAGTATTTCCTCTTTGACCAACTCAGTGATTTGTCTGCCTGCGAGGTCAGCAGAAGATTAAGTTCAATTTTGGTGTTCTTTATTTCAGTTAATGTCTGCGGGTCAGGTTGCCTTTTATGCCTAGTCGTGAGGGCATGTAGTTTATTTTGGAGCGTTATCAATTTGGTGTTTCTCTCTCGTTTTCTGTGAGCTGCTATACCAATTAATGTGCCCCTTATTGTTGCCTTATGGGCTTCCCAGAGGGTAAAGTATGATTGCACTGATCCGTGGTTTATCTTAAAGAATTGGTTGATTTCCTCGCTCACTGCCCCGCAGATATCTGGAGTTTTTAACAGTGACTCATTAAGCTTCCAGTTTGCACCAGGCCTATCAGAACGAATTTGAGTGCACCGCAGCTCTATCGGTGCATGGTCCGCCCACGAAATATCATGGATCCTTGTAGAGGAGACCAAGGGAACCAGTCTACTAGATATGAAGAAATAGTCGATTCTACTATATGCGTCATGGGGATGGGAGTAGAAAGTGTAATTTCTCTCTGTGGGATATAACTCCCTCCAGATATCAGTCAACTGATTTTTCTTAAGTCCCTTCTTTAGAGCCTCCAGCGCCTTGCGCTGTCCACTTCTAGGTGTGCCCGACCTATCCAGGTTTGGGTTCATCGTGAGATTAAAGTCACCTGCTTGGATAATGTGGCCTTTGGCAACCTGGGACAATTTTTGGAAGAAATCATGACTTTGCTCACTAGGAGCATAGAGCGTTGCCAGAGTTATCGGTTGTTCGTGGATAACTCCCACAACGATCAGGAATCTGCCTGCCTTATCCCTCCTGAGTGTCTGCATTGTAAAGGGTACGTTATTATGAAAGTTAATCCCTACCCCTCTCTTTTTCTCTGTGGCAGACGCTAGGTAGAATTGTTTATAGTGGTTAACTAAATATTTAGGGGAGCTACTGGTACTGAAGTGGGTTTCCTGTAAGAGGAGCACGTCTGCTTTTTTCCTTTTGTAATCTATGAATGCGGCCTTCCTTTTTATGGGGCTATTAAAGCCGTTGACGTTGTTAGATATGATATTTAACGCCATTTAAGTCGTATTATGTGTATCTGGTTTCTCATTATGTTACAATGTGGATGCATCATGATCTGCATTACCTGGGTGTCCTCGGGGTGAACCTGGAGGGCCTCGGTTGGGGTAGTTGACGGCACTCTTTGTTCATGGGGGTTTAGACCTTCGGTATGGCGGGGTGGCCTGGGAGGGGAGGGTAGGAAGGGAGCGTGGGAGCGCACAAAAAGAAAAAACAAAATGAGAAGAGCCTTGTCTGGGGTGAGCCAGATCCGGCTCTTCTGCCCTACGGACTGGACAGTTGCCTGGCACCTCTGGGTTGTGCTACCAGGCCTTTGTAGTTCTGTCCTCTGTAGGGAAGAGTGGTCCTCATGAACTAGCTCCATGAGGTACCTTTCGAGGCGCCGACGAACTACCAGGGTAGTTCACACCGGCAGGTCA
This sequence comes from Ascaphus truei, assembly GCF_040206685.1. NCBI lineage: Eukaryota > Metazoa > Chordata > Amphibia > Anura > Ascaphidae > Ascaphus > Ascaphus truei. Next base: position 36,581,989 of record NC_134486.1, read on the forward strand.
TCAAAATATAAGAAGTGACATCGTGTAAATGTAAAAGTGTAAAACCTCTTAACATCACCAAGTAGTTTCAACTAAATCTGACTTAACTTTAGTCGAGCAGCTGTGGCTGGACATCCGGAGACCCCCGCTGACTGGATGGTCCTCCCCGCCTCCACCGCCTACACCAATCTTTGCTTCACCCGTATCCTCCGGTAAGGACAGGGCCGCACTAGATTCCACATAACCATCAGGCAGAGGGGCTCACGAGGTAAGTTCCATCACGGGCATCTCCGGACTCCCAGCCCTATCATCCGCTGCAGGGATAAAGAGAATGTAACATATAACAACATTAGGCTATCTCTTAAACTAGACAGCAAACCCTTAGGGTATATCTGGCACAGCCGTGTCTTCATAGGCAACTCTTTAAGCCCCTTCATCAGAGGGGTGTCTAATGCAGGGAGTTCTCCCCCCCCTCCTCCCGCACTTCCCCTGTGGCCTCTATCTGGGCGGGATTTAATAATGCCGATTGATGAGCCCTCCGAGCCCCTCCCCTCTGCTCGTCATCCACAGCCTGCTTAGCTGCCGTCCGTGGAAACCCCTAGGGGTGATGGGGATCCGGTCACCGATCTGGCCCCTCCTCCCCCTCTGTGACTAGACGTCTCACTCTCCCCGTACCTTGTTCGCCTCCCCCCCCATCACCTCCCTCCCGTTACCCCCCTCCCTCGACCCCACGAGGGACGCCGCTCCTCTGTGGTGGGTGCCCTTCTCCCGGTGTCGCCATGAAGGACCAATGGCGTCGTATATATCCGACCGGAAGTTCCACTGTCCCAGAGGTCGCCGGGACGGGCGGAAGTCACATGAGCTAAAGCAAGATGGCAACGCGGAGCCTTCTTCAAGCCCGCGACGCCGCCTCAGCCATCTTCGCGCTCTTTTTTGGATTCCCGCCAAATGCTGCTGAAGCTGATCTTCTGCCACCAATGCAGCCTGCGATGTTCGATGATGACCACCAGGGGGAGATGGAGAGAAAAAAAAAGCAAAGAAGGCACAGGTAAGGGAGCTCGGCGGCCATGTTCTCTGTGGGGGGGGAAATAGTGCACTTTGCCTTTAAATGTTTAATTGGACACGGCTGCTGTTGGGAGTCTCGGCTCTTCACTGGTCTGCAGCTTCCGGAGTTCCCACTCTCTGCCAGGATGTCTCCAGCGCTGGATCAGGCTCCAGATTGAGGTGAGGAGGTTGGAGGGATCGTGGCTAGGCGCCCCCCGCAGCAGACTCAGCTTTTTTAGAAATGCGTTGCCATCTTCCACCTTCCCAAGCGTGTTTGCGACCTCGTTTTTTACTACTAGTAAGGCAAACGGGAAACGCCACCTGTAGTGGGTCCCTTTTTCTTGCAGCACTTTTGTTACAGGGCCTAGACTCCTGCGTCTGGCAAGGGTAGCTGGTGAAAGGTCTTGGAAGACCTGAAGCCTGAATCCCTCGAATTCCAGGGATCTCGCCTCCCGCGCCATCTGGCAGACAGCATCTTTGATGCGGAAATAGTGGAACCGCACTATTATGTCCCGAGGGGGGTCTCCCGCTTGCGGTCTTGACCGAAGCGCTCGGTGGCAGAGGTCTAAGTGTAAGTCCTGTTGTGATGTCTATGGGAGCAAATGCTCCAGCCATTTTTGTACAAAGTCCCCATGGTCAGTGATAGTTACTGGGATCCCCCTTATGCGGACGTTGTTCCTGCGCTCCCGGTTTTCAGAGTCCTCCTGTTTGTCTGCTATCTCGCGGACCTTCTCTGCCAGTTGGGAGACTGTTTTATTAGTTTGTACTATGGCCCTCGTGTTGGTGTCCATTTTTGTCTCGAGGGTCCCGGTCCGTTCACCCACCACGTCTAAGTCTCTCCCCAGGTTCCATAGTTCTTTGCGGAAAAAGGTCTTCATTTCCCCGCAGAATTCACGGAGATCCTTTCTCCTGACCAGTTCCTGGTCATCTGCCAGTGGGGTTAGTGTCTCGTTGTCGGATTCTGACTGCATAGTCGGTGTGGGTGAGACAGGGCCTCCTGCTGCTGACGGTGCGGCTTTGTTAAAGTATGGCTTGACCGAGGGGTCTTTTTGCTTTGGTTTTGCTTTGGCTGGCATCCCCAGGTATTCCGCCAAGTTTAGCAGCCGTCCGGAGGTTTTTATGTTGATTTTTGTGTCACTTTGCTATATGTTTCTTGCCAGTGTGAAGGGAGCTAAGTCCCTAAGCTGCCATTCACCCTGTCTTCGCGCATGCGCCTCGACCACCTCTTTTCTAATGTAAACAAATCTAATTTAGCAAGCCTATCCTCATAAATCAGATTATCCATCTCCTTTATTAATTTGGTGGCTGTTCTCTACACTTTTTCTAGCGCCATAAAGTATTTTTTATGGAGTAGTGCCCAAAACTCGCTGCCGCCGAATAACATTGACCCGCAATCCGACGGTCCGTTAACAAATGGTGGGTTGCGGGACACATTCCGTTGGATAAGCGATGACCGCCTATATATACAACTGGCGAATAACATTAGAAAGCTCTGTCGCATCTGTCGCTCTGTCTAAAAATCCACAGACAGATTCTAAAAAATCCATGACGAATTTGAATGAATCCACCGAGATCATAAAGCATGAATTTTGGGAATTGAATTTTGACAGTTTCACCCATCTCTACCCACGAACCTGCCCTTCCTTAATCACTACAGACAGGTATACAGTCATACTGGATATAATTGCAGAAAAATTCCAAGCACTAGTTGCCTGCAAACAGTCTGCCTTAAGCAGCCTAGAAGACTCCTACAGTACTCTCGTCTAGAGACACCACACCCCAGTAATACTCACTACCAACTTGAACTCCAATATACTAATGTTGTATTTTCGTATATGTCTGTTCCATATTTATGGCATCTGTTGCAGGAAAGAATTTCCATAAAATTGGGCATTATTCTCACCAGCAATTCAAGGTGTGGCAGTGTGTCACGGGAGACCAGTACTTCTAACACCTTTACCTACTGGGATCATTCACTAGGCAAAACAAGGTAGTGGAATAAAATGAGGTTTATTCTGGTGAGACCAGCAGACATACAGATATTACACAAAATACAGAAAATATACACTAACTGGGTGTCGGGTGGAGACACTAGCCTAACTATGTGCAGGGCGCCCGCTTCAGAAGGCTTACCCTGTCCGCTCCTGGTCCAGAAACTTCATAGTACCTTCCCCCGGGAAGATACCAGCCTCTATACCTTAACCGCGAGCAAAGGGGAAAATAGAACTTGGCTGCAAAATGCAGGACTTAGTCTCAGCTAGGCAGGCTTCTCGGGTTAAAAACTATTCGCAACAGAGCAACTTTGAAAAGCCCACCAGTGCCTCACCGACATAAGCCCTGAAATCATCTGGTTCTCTGATCGGCAAGTCCCCTTACATAAACCTCGTGTTCTATGTCTAACATGGAGCAGGGGCTGGCAACCAATCAGAGAACGGATCCTAACTTAGCCAGCCAATCCGATTGGGGTGGGGAGGGGGGGGGAGGGGGTGTCGAGCCGGCTCGTAAAGCCGGGTGAGCACGAAATATGAATTGGAAAATGGGAATCATGCCTACGAGCAGCGGCTTCCCCCAGCCAAGCCATTGCCTCCCGCTGGGCAGGCTCCCCCTGGTCTGGCAGTCCAAGTGTCTTCCCTGCGGGAAACCCTTGTTCTCCGGACCCAGTACTCCGCCCTTCCTCGCTCACCAAACTATCCTGACACCTCTGGACTTCCCTTCTCCCCTTTGATCCACGATCTCTAAACAAACATCCCGGCACCTCTGCAAATGCCCGGTCTGACTGTATAGAGACTAATACATACCGTATAAAACATATTACATTGTTTTATTAAACGTATAACTTGGGGAAAACCTTATACTTATGGGGGAAATTAGTCTGGGATACTTGGGGTCAAAAACCAGGATTCTGGGGGACACTGTGTTGCCCCGGTGTAATTCACCTTGCATTCACGCAGATCATGCCTGCACGTCGGGGAGAATTGCAGGACTACCGGTAACTTCGTCCCCCGAACTCCTACACACAATCTAAACACATTTTTACCCAAATATCCCCTCTGAAACTCCCATTCCTGAAATCCAATGTTTATTGGATAAAGGGAACAGGAAAAACACATAACAGGACAGGTTTTAGGTATACATTACAGTGTCCCTGGCTTATGGTGCTACTTAGCTACCAGGAACCCATGGTTTTCAGGGGTAACCAGTCAGGCTTCACATTTATTATGAAGACTGGCTACCCCCTACCGTCACAGTGATTGTGGGGTTGAGTTTCTATACCTCTCATCGGAAGTTAGTGAATCTGGGCCTAATGTCATAGTCATAACTATCTACAGCACATACTACCTGTCTCCCGCACTGCTCACTCCACTGAAACAGCCCTCACTAAAATAACTAATGACCTCCATGCTGCCAAAGACAGAGGTCATTACACTATGCTCATATTACTTTCCCTCTCTGCCACATTTGACACAATGGACTACCCTCTTCTCCTTCACATTCTCCATACTCTTGGTATTTGTAACAAAGCTCTATCCTGGATCTCCTCTTACCTTTCCCATCGTACTTTCAGTGTCACTTCTGCTAACACCTCCTCTTCCTCTATCGATCTCTCTAAGTACCCCAGGGCTCTGTCCTGGGACCTCTTCTCTATTCTCTGTACACACATTCTCTAGGTGACCTAATCACATCTTTTGTGTTTAAATAGCACCTCTATGCTGACAGATCGAATGCAGATCATTCTTCCTGTAATTATACAGGTAAATAAGAATTTTAACTCGGGTAGTGTTAGGACCTGCTAACGGTCATGCCTTGAAGTGGCAGCAGGCTTAAGACGCTTTGGCCAAAGGGTTAAACTAAATGACCCTTTTTCAAGAGAATATATAGGTATTGCACTGTTTATTTTTATCACATTGGAAGTAGGTTTGGGCATCTTTGTTTGTTTTTTATTGCCCAACTTGATGTCTTTTTCTGGCTACTGCTGAACTTTGTATGAGTGTGCACAATGAAATGTACCTTCTTAGCATGTGTGATTGGAAGACAGTAAATGTCATTTATTTCCGCAGTGGTATTTTATAAGGATGGGCAGGACTGTGGGCTTGAAATCCAAACTTCACAAACTTAATTCAGAAGTTCAAGTCCAAGAGAAATTCGAGCCACAACCTGAAAAAGGCCCATCCAAGAATTATTTATTTTATTGTAATAAACTAAGAGAAACTTTTTGGGGAAAAAATCTCAAACATTTGCAAAACGTTTTAAAAAATTTGCTTACATTAAAAAAAAAAAAAAAAAAAAGTCAGTTTTAAAAAAGATATATTTTCCAATACCAAATCCAAATCGAGTTCTGGCAACACCAAAAACACCAGTGAAAGTTCCCACCCTTAGTATTTTACCATTGTACTGTGGATTTCTAAGCACAGTACAATGTGACACAATAATGACGAGAAAAGTTAGACTTGTCATATAAATGATATTAGATAAGTAAAAACATGTTGTGAATCCTAATTGCTGTGTTTGCTGTGGCTGCAAAAATAAAATCATCACCACTGTTGCTCAGATTTACAATGTGGTATAAAAATGTACTCTACCACAGCACACATTGGTAATGTGCTTAACACATGATGTTTTATGAATTAATAGAATCCAAGCCCAAAGTTGATATGACCCATTAGAAAAGCTTACAAAACACATTCTTTCCAAATAGTTCAGCTCAAAATATTTTTATGGGGGGTCCTGCAATAACTTTAACAAAAATATTCACTTCCAAAACTTTGTGTGGGGTCATATGATGAGATTGAAAGTTAAATGGAGTGGCACAGGGGGAGAACAATTGGAAGCAAAGTAGGAATGCAATGGTTTTTTTTTTATATATAAAATAAATGTTACTGTACTCAGCCAAAGGGATAGGGCTTAAGATCAATCAACAAAAAGACAAAAAGCTTGAAAGCCATACAAAATGCTAAAGTTAGCATGCGTGGTTTACTGAAAACTGGGCTAATCTGAAACAGATATTCTCAGAAGAATCTTTCCAATGGTTCCTGGCTTTCTCCCAGGTCACTTCAAAGCTTTGTTATCAGTGAATTGTGTTTCGGTATTAGGAAAACTGGGAGATGTCCTGAGGAAATGTCGGTTCCAGATCCCAGTTTCCTTTTATTTTTGGAAGCAAAGGTGAAATATGTAACAATGCAGCTCGTCCGCCCCCTCTGACATGTTAGATGCTTTCAAAAGACAATAAATGGAGTACTTCTCTGCACTTCGTCTTACTTTTTCATTTTCAATGAAGAGGCATTTCTGGTAAGTATTGTCAAACGGTGCTGAGTATCTGTATGGCTGGATCTCCCACTGGCCATCACTGCATCCAAATTCACCCAAAGGAAGATATACACACTTGTTTCAGTTCGAACCTGCTACAGTCATGCTTTGTAAGTGGCAGCAAGCTTAAGATGCGTTGGCCAAAGGGTTAAACTAAATGACCTTTTTACAAGAGATATATAGGTATTGTACTGTGTATTTTTGTCACATTGGAAGTAGCTTTGGACATTTTTGTTTTTTGTTGTATACATTTAGCCACGCCCACTAGCACTCCTTTTGACACTTATATGCATATATATATATGTGGTAATGGCTGGGGTTTCCCAGAGCTTGTTGGGAATCTGTGTATTTTGTTAACTGTGTGCAGCTGGTCTCGGCTGCTTATGGGAGGGTAGTGGCCCCTCCCCTCCAAGGTTTAAGCTTGCCCCTCCCCACTTTCCAAGTTGGCAGGTTAGTTTCATTTTGCCAGGTTACGGCAGATCCAATGCGTTCATTCTTCCTGTAATCATACAGGTACTGTAAATAAGAATTTTAACCCAGGTGAGTGTTAGGACCTGCTACGGTCATGCCTTGTAAGTGGCAGCAGGATTAAGACGCTTTGGCCAAAGGGTTAAACAAAATGACCCTTTTACAAGAGATATATATGTGGTAATGGCTGGGGTTTCTCAGAGCTTGTTGGGAATCTGTGTATTCAGTGAAAAAGGGTCTTTAGACCATTTACAAAATGTAAGGAAAGATCGACAGGGTATAACGTTTCGGGCTATTACCCTTCCTCGGGTTCCTTACTAAAGCATATTTTTCAAGTACTTTAAAACTGTTAAGCAAGAAAAAAATTATCACAAATATTTACTGAGCCATTGCCCATCTGTACAGATATAAAGACACCGCAAAGACACGTCATTGCCACTGATTTTGGATATGCACTAAAGAATTGGGAATGTGTGAGTACAAACTCTGCTGGATTCTGAAAATCAAGTTTACACTTTACAGAGCCATATTGCACTATTTTGTATGTTTTTCTTTTTCATATACAGTATCTGCGCTCCCCGAAACCTGGAGTACTAAGATCACATAGGATTGAGAAAGCGATCCACAAAGGGTTTGAGCTGCAAATCACGTTTATCATTTACTTTTTGACAGCATGTCACTAAATTTATGCTAATTATCTGCCCTTATAGAGGTTTTTTCACTGAAATAATCATGAATATCACAGTAAATTATTCTTATTATAAGAATTGCACTGATTTGGTTTAAGCGCCACCTAGGATAACACTTTAGTTTTTTTCATCTTCTGTATGTTCACAGGCATCGCTCTCTCATATTTTGCCTGCAACTTTTAGGTTAACGAGCGAAACACAGGCAAAGCAAATTTGAGTCAAATTCACCTACAGTATCTCTAATTATAACACAGAACTCAACCTCTTGTGGTAGTTTTCTCTGTGTCTGAAATATGCTACCCTTTTGTACATTGTTTACTCCTTTCATGCTTTCAAAGTTGTAATTATACCTTCCCTCTTACTTCTTTTTCCAAACAGAAGTACTGTACATAAGAAAAACCAAGGGTATACTGAAGGGGCCCATGCGTTAAAGCATACAGGAGAAATACCAGGGGAGTAGCAAGGCTCGGGATAAAGCCATTCAAAATTTACCCAAGTCTCTCAAATCCCCCTCCTGTCAAAGCTATTTCAAGACTTCTGCTGTTTTCTACTTTAAACATGTTTGCATCTGTAACTTGTAATGTTGCAAACATTATTTTGTGCTGCAGAAGGCCCTCCGGAATTTGGAGATAAACTGCGAACCCTGATCCAACATGATGACTTGAGGAGATCCATGAAGTTGGAAGATTTCACGGATGAAGATCTCGGAAAGTTTGGTGGCATTAGGTAGTCCCTTCAGAGGACTGAAGTGAGATGTTTGGAAAAGCGATCTACAGTACAACCACCAGGACCGTCATCATACCCTTAGATAAGGGAGCTCCACCACAAAAGTCCATAGAAATATGAGTCCATGGCCGATCCGGAATCGGGAGAGGTTGTAATAACCCTGTAGATCGATTTCTGGGTGTTTTAGTCCAGGCGCACACAGGACAAGCGGCTACAAAAGCTTTAGCATCCTTCTGAAACCCAAGCCAACAGATGTTTCATTCCAATAGTTCGATGGTCCTCCTTTCACCCGGATGACCGGAAGTTTTGGTACTATGGGCTCTATGCACAAAGCGCCAAAAAGTTTTTTATCTGCAAAAAATGCCTTTGGTATGCAGTAAGCGCCGATAATATTGCCAATTCGGCATTTTTTGTCCCCGATAAAAAATTATCGGCAGACGGCTGACGATAAGCCACTTTTCGGCACCTTTCGGCACTTTTTTAAGTCGGCTGTATTCTAGAAGCCCCGATCCTGTTTTCGGTGCTGATCGGAGCTGATCGGCAGTCCCGAAAAGCCATTTTTTCGGCAAATCGTCCTGCCAACTCAAAGTTGCCGGGTCGGTGGGGAGAAGCATCGGCAAGGGCGACACTTAGAAAAATTCTGGCCTTTTTCCTGTCTGTGATTGATGCCAGGGGTCTCCGGAGCTTATAACAGCACGGGAGCCCCCCGGCATGCATCCGAGGCAGGAAAAATGCATGTACAGCCCACTTCATTACCTTAGCGGCTAACCGCTAAGGCAATGAAGGGGTTAACCCATCGTGCCAGCTTTATTGTGGGTAGCGGGTGTGGGTGAACGGGGTATTTTGCCCTTGTTGTTTGTTTAGGGCTTGCGGGGGGGTTGTGGGTGCACTTAACCCCTTCACGACCGTAGCAGTTAATACCGTTACAGTTATGAAGGGGTTGAGGCGTCCCGCTACCCACCCGCAAGCCCTAAACAACCACCGCTGGGGCTAATACCCCCTTCACCCACACCCGCTACGCACAATAAAAAAAAATCACACACAACAGCCCCACACTAAATAAATAAATATATCTTAATAAATAAATAATTAAAATTAAATAAATAAATAAATATATATATATATAATATATATTGTGACATAGTCCAAAGATGTTAGGCAGCTTTCTGCCCCATTTTAGAGCAGAAAGTGCAGGAATAGTTAAAAATGATCCATTCCACAGCTTCCCATTAACTCAGGCAGCTGGATGGGAAAATCCAGATCACAGATTACAATGGCTCTAGTTCTCCCTCACTTGCTCTTCTAATCACATGCACAGGTATTTAGAGCAGAGAGGTTTTGCATTTCACTCTCTCTCCTTAGAGCCTGGAGGCTGGGGGTATCGCTGCTCCCCTGTTTCCAGTTTCGGGGTTGACGGCCCCTCCAAGTATCACAGTCCCAGAGGATTTGCCGGACACCTGGGTCCGAGTACCCACCACAAAACAGATAAGCCAAACAAAGATGTATTACTGTTTGTAATGGACTATGCTGTATCTAGTGACCCTAATTGAGAGGGCATTGTTTTAAACTGGGGGAACCAGGTTAGTTGGCCCAGCAGCAGTTAGAGGCTGATTCTATGTGTAGTTAGATCCCTGAAAGGGATAGGATTTTGTTTATATCATTTGGTTTCTTTTTTACTTGAAATAACAATGTGGGAAATACTGTAACACTGAAATGTGTGAACTGCTGAATGAAAGTATCTGAGTACCTCTAACCTTCACATGTTAAAGCTGCAGTACATTACTTGGATGAAAATAAAGCAGGCAGAAGCCTGAGTTAAGCAGCTTAATACTTTGCATGATCCTGTTTTTGTATTAAATAACCCTAGAAGACTGTGTCGGGAAGAACCCAGACAGGCGTCGGCACTACAAAAGAGGGGCGTTTGTCACATATGGTGGAGAATGCGGGTCGACACTAAAAGTCTGTGGGTTTGCAAATAAATGCGGGGGTTTAAAATGGCCGCCCAGCTGAACTAAAGTACAGATGCTATGAGTGAAGTCTGTCCCACTGTGTATATCAGTTGTGCTTCTAGCATACACAGAGAATGTGCGAAGTGTGGATGCAATAGCACCCTGAAACCAAACAGAAAACCAAAATGTTTTGCTGAAGAAAAAAAAAAAAATTGCATCTAGCAAGTGCTGTTTGTAAAGCTAATGCCTTTTGCTGAAGTGAGTGAATTTGCAGCTAGCAAGTGCTGTATGCAAGTTGTTGAAGTGAGTGAAATTGCAGCTAGCAAATTGTCCCTGCCGGGCTTCTAAAATGGCCGACGTGAAATGTTTGTTTTGTAATGTACATAATCATGAAAAACAGTGTCCCTTCAGGCCATACGATGATGATGATGATGATGATGATGATGATGACTCGTATGTGGCCCCTGGAGGAGAGCCGTACCCACAGATGAATTTAGTATGCTGGGCCTGTCATAAAGTAGGTCACATGGAAGATGTGTGCCCCAAAATTTTCAAAGACAAACAGCTGCAAAAGCAAGCAACGCCCTATGAGGGCAAGCAAGATGTGGAAGCTGATACCAGTGAGCGTGTGCCCAGTACCACTGATATCTCTGGAGCTAATAAAGCAAAAAGAAAGAAGAAAAAGAAAACTGTTCCTCAAGTCACAGGGGAAGTGACCGAGCCACTTGAACCTGCGCTGTCAGGACATGCGTCAGAAAGGTGCCGAGATGTGCTGCAGACCGGAGTGACCGGCAGAATTGTCACGGGAACAGTGGCAAAGGGAAAAGAGGAGCAAAGGGAAGCTGAATCCTTGAACCAGGATAAAGAGGCTTTGGTTTCTGCACTCCAAGCTGCCCGCCATGATTATGAAGTCCTGCGGCAGGGATTGGTGAAGGAGCGAGAATGTTGGAAGAAGGAGCAAGAATCTAACAATAAGGTGCGAGAATGTTGGAACAAGGAGCGAGAAGCGAATGCCGAGTTACAGAGGTGTATACTTCCAGCTTTACAAGAGCACGAGGCTTTAAAGAAAACAGAGTCTCTCTTACGGAGTGAGCTGGAAGAGGTGACGACTAGTCTGGAAAAGGCCAACACCGTAATTGTCACCATGGATGAAAAACAGAGGAAGTCTGACAAATTGATTGCTATCCTAAAACAGAAATACGGGAAGGCTCTACAAGAGGTGCATGCGCTCAGCACAGAGGTGCAACACTTACGCCTGGAGAGCCACGGTCTGAACACAGAGCTGGGAATGTTGAAGCAAACCCATGAGATTGCCCTAAGTGAGTTAGAGACTGTAAAGCAAGAAAATGAGACTCTGAAATTGGAAAATTCAGATTTGACTGACCAAGCAGAAAAAGTAAAGAAACAGTTGACTCAGGAAAAGTTAGAAGTGCAGGAAGCACTGATGCACACTCAGAGCCAGCACCAGGAAGAAATGGACGCTCTGAGAACAGAATTGCGACATGTATGCACAAAACAGAATTCTCTCGTGGAGGAACTTAACGTTTTGAAAAAGGAGAAAAGCATTAGAATAATTCAGAAGCACTGCAAAGCTCTTATCCAAGGAAGAAGGGAAAGAGAAAATTATCGGCGTAAACGCGCCGCAACTATCATCCTACAGGCTGCCTACAGAGGGATGAAAATTCGTCAGTTTAATCGCCGGAATAAAGCAGCCTGTGTACTTCAATCATTCTACCGTGCCCGCATGGTACGAAACAGGTTCCTCATTATGAAAGGAGCAACTATAAAGATCCAGTCTCTGACTAGGATGACACAGAACAGGATTCGCTATCAAACCCTGAGAAATGCGTCACTGGTTATACAGCGGTATTTCCGCCTTAATAAATGTAGGCCTCAGGAAAGAGAGGCCCAACACTACATGCCTGCCAGCTGCAAAGGTAAAATGCCTCAGGGTACAGCCGGAGTTAGTGAGCGCCCCATCAAGGTAATCAGTGCTTCATCTTCTAAGTACCATATAATTGCCCCAGAGGGGAAATCCCAAATCTCTGAGAGTGATGGTCTTGAGAAAATACATGGCAGTAAGAAGTACCATAAAGGTTCAAAGGTTGCAAAGCAAAAGCGACGAAGGTCAACGCTGGCCTTGAATTTTTCCGGATCTCGCCACTCTGGGCCACAATATAAAGACAAAGACTATCCGGCCCCAGAGTTCCGTCAGAAGCTAAAGAAACAGTCCAGTCATTTGCAGTTTGCAGCGGCCTATGAAATAAAGTCAGGAAATGTAATGGACTGGAAGTCAAAGAAAAAAAAAAAATGTGTTTGGGGAATTGACCGATATTTTTTTGTTATTACACGTGTGGACTATGTCACGGACACTTAACTATGCAAATAAGCTATTGTAGTTAAGGTATATTAGGCCTCTAGAATAAGCATTTTGTCAATGTTACAGTGTTATATTGGTTCTCTGTGTTGAAAATGTAGCTAAACTACAAATTAATATACAGGGTTGATGGCCCTTTCGATTGGTAAATATATAATGAGGTTCATATTCTACAGTAGAAAAACCCAGGGAGATAATAGAAATTGTTTGGTTTTGTGAATATATTTAGCATATCCTGGGTTGTAAGAATGTGTGCTAGACACTTATTTTTCAAAATAGTTCCCTAATAGAGAGCAACAAAATATGTTTGCCAAGTATAGTCTCTTATGACGAAACCTATTGTCCATAATTGCCATGGAAAAAGTTCATATTCGTATCATGTGAATACTTAATGTTGTACTGAGGAGTTAGCTCAAGTATTTCAGGTAGGACGCTCACCCCAGTGAGGTCCATGGCCGCTCACCCCAGTAGGTGTGAGCTGGGGAGGGGGATATGTGACATAGTCCAAAGATGTTAGGCAGCTTTCTGCCCCATTTTAGAGCAGAAAGTGCAGGAATAGTTAAAAATGATCCATTCCACAGCTTCCCATTAACTCAGGCAGCTGGATGGGAAAATCCAGACCACAGATTACAATGGCTCTAGTTCTCCCTCACCTGCTCTTCTAATCACATGCACAGGTATTTAGAGCAGAGAGGTTTTGCATTTCACTCTCTCTCCTTAGAGCCTGGAGGCTGGGGGTATCGCTGCTCCCCTGTTTCCAGTTTCGGGGTTGACGGCCCCTCCAAGTATCACAGTCCCAGAGGATTTGCCGGACACCTGGGTCCGAGTACCCACCACAAAACAGAGAAGCCAAACAAAGATGTATTACTGTTTGTAATGGACTATGCTGTATCTAGTGACCCTAATTGAGAGGGCATTGTTTTAAACTGGGGGAACCAGGTTAGTTGGCCCAGCAGCAGTTAGAGGCTGATTCTATGTGTAGTTAGATCCCTGAAAGGGATAGGATTTTGTTTATATCATTTGGTTTCTTTTTTACTTGAAATAACAATGTGGGAAATACTGTAACACTGAAATGTGTGAACTGCTGAATGAAAGTATCTGAGTACCTCTAACCTTCACATGTTAAAGCTGCAGTACATTACTTGGATGAAAATAAAGCAGGCAGAAGCCTGAGTTAAGCAGCTTAATACTTTGCATGATCCTGTTTTTGTATTAAATAACCCTAGAAGACTGTGTCGGGAAGAACCCAGACAGGCGTCGGCACTACAAAAGAGGAGCGTTTGTCACAATATATATATATATGAAAAGTGACACTGTGTGCTCATTTGCATGTCATTTCCCAGAATCCCTTGCTGCAGTGGAAGTGCTGTATGCTGGGTGATAATGGGGAAAGGCGGGGTTGCAGACCTGCCTAAGACATGCAGATGAGCATACAGCTATATTTGCATATTTATATATCTATATATATATATATATATGTGTATCTATATCTATATACAGTAGTACCCCAACAAACCCTATAACCCCTAACATACACATATATGCACATCAATGATACTATAGGTCGGCGGGGGCCCTCGGGTGTTACCCTCAGGCCTGCAGTGCCAACTATGTGCTTCCCCCAAAATTAATGTCAAAAAACATACATACTTCTAAATAAATAACCCCCCCCCCCCCTTAACACATACAGTACAGTAATGGGCACAATGACTATTATCCACAAATGGTTAATAGTGAATGTGTCCCTTTTAAATACATAAACATCAATCAATACATTAAGTACATATAGCACTCACCCATGTCCGGCTGCCACGATGAAGGCCATCCTCATCTTCATCCTGCCCATGCCCCTCCGGTGCTGCAAAACAGACACAAGAATGAAAACATCCAATGTAATGTCCGCTAACCCCTTAATCACCATAGCGGTTATTAACCACTACAGTCATTAAGGGGTTAACCCACCCTCACCCACCACACGGGAGGTCTACATACCCTCCCACACTTACCCCCCACCCAGTGAGGCCTAACCACCCTCACCCACTACCCACAAGGGAGGCCTACCCACATACCCTTGGGGCCAATACCCCACCCCCCCCCCCCAGTACCCACAATAAAAACAATACACTGCCCCACAATAAGCATCATTCTATTTATTAAATACATTACCCACCCCCTGTGCCCCCCCATAAATACATGATTTATCCTTTTACATACAGGGTTCATACCCCAGCCCCACGCGAGTCCCCGGTGGGCTGGCGGGTCACCTGACAGACCTACAGGGTACCAGCAACTTGTTTCACACAGGTTCTGGAGGCCTGTTGGTGGGTCCCGCCAAGCGCCATGGCCCCCAGGTGGTCTCCTTGGGTCACCATGGGCCACAATTGGGTCCCCACGGTAGGCCCACGGATGTGTGGGAGCCCCGGGTCAGACCCACAGGTGTCTGCGGGGCCTCGGGTGGTTCTCACGGGGGTCTGGGGAACTCACGCGTGCTCACTATGGGTCCGCGGTGGCCCCACGGATGTGGGACCACCGCTTCATCCCCGTACCTATGGGTCCGCGGTGCCCCCACGGATGTGGGACCACCATTTCATCCCCGCAGACTACGGGTCCATGGTACCCCCACAGATGTGAGGCCACTGCTTCATCCCCGCAGGTGTCACAAGTGGAACCACCAGCCTGATACCCGTGAGATACCCGAGGAGACCGCAGGTGGTCTCCAGAGGTCTCACGCAGAACCAAGAAACCAACCCTGAATGTAAAAAAAATAAACCTGGCCTATACATTCAATACATACCCCCCCCCCCAACACCTACAGTACAAAAATGTGCAAAATAACTATTATCCAGATAGGGATAATAGATTATTTGCCCATTATGAAACACATTAACTAGCATATTAAAATAAATAAAGTACTACTGACCTCATCAATAAGGAGCCCCCATCGCCAGCAACATCCTTTTCTTTCGTTGCCCACAAAATACATAGCCAATACATTGCAATTACATTCAGATATCAATTAACCCCTTAAACACCTATCGGATAATAACCGCAAAGTTAATTAAGGGGTTAAGCCACACTGGCCCGATACCCACCCTTCACCCATTCATTTGTTCTGTTGCTTCATCATGCAACTATATATATATATATATATATATATATATATATATATATATATATATATAATCAAAAAATAAATAGATGATACCGTTCTGTGGCTAACGAAATGCTTTTATTTGTGCGAGCTTTCGAGATACACTGATCTCTTCTTCCGGCGATGTTACAATGAATGAAGCAAGGATAACTTAAAAACAGTGTCTCTTGGAATGTTATCTGTGCTTGTCCTTCCCCCGGTGTGGATGTGTTTTATGGCTAGAGGTGTCAAAGGGTAACTGAAAGCAAGTGAAGAAAGAGTGTGTATGTGTATCAGTGGGAATAAAAATGAATGGAGAGCCCACAGTATAAACAGTGCTCTACACAAGGTGTGTGTGGAGTGAGAGGGATATAAATGGTGTGGGTGGGTGTGGAAATGTGAGAGTTTGTAGCACAACTAAAAGTGTGTGGGGATACTATGTGGTCCCTATTGGTGTATATGGATGGAAAAATAAGGAGTATTAGTATGTGTGAGAGACAGCTGTGTGTGCATACATATAGCACAGTATGTACAGAAATGGCCTTTAGCGCTCATGGGAAGAGAGTTCGCTAGTGTCAGTAATGACTCATAAAATTTCGATCTCTGTTTAGGCCACTGCTAAGTGTCCCGAACAGTTGCATAAATTTGTATTCATGCAACCGTCTCTCTTTCGGGGTTTTAAGATTACCTTTGAGTATGGCAACCCTCAGATCGTTCATCTTATGGCCAGAGTCAGAGAAATGTTCGCCAACAGGACTGTCTCTTGTTCCGCGTGTGATGCTGTGGCGATGCAGGTTCATTCTCTTATTTAGCCCCTGTCCTGTCTCACCTATGTAGTAGCAGCCCCCTGGGCATTTCATGCACATGATGAGGTACACGACATTGCTGGAGGAACAGGTGAACCCTCCTCTGATTTTGTATTCCCGATTCTTGTGTGGTATTTGTATAGTGTCCGCTGTATAGAGCATTGCGCAGGTTTTGCATCTTGGGTCCTGGCATGGTTTTGTCCCGCATTCAGTTGTACTGCTGAATACTTTACTCCTCACCATAATATTCTTGAGATTATGGGGTTGTCTGTATGATAATAAGGGTGCTTCAGGGAAGACCTGTTGCAGTCTTGTATCTTCCTGGAGGATGGGTTGTAGTTTCCTGGCGATCTTGCGTAGGGCTCCTAGGTGTGGGTTATATGTGACCACCAAAGGAACCCTGTCGCTTGTCTCCTTCTGTTTGTATTCAAGGAGATCACTTCTTGGTATTCTGGTGGCTTTGTGAATTTGCTGGTCTACAATTCTGTGGTTATATCCACGGTTTATAAAGTCTGATCTCAAGGCTTTAATCCGCTGGTCTCTGTCTGCTGTGTCGGAGCATATCCGGTTGTATCGTATGGCTTGACTGTAGAGGGTTGCATGTTTGGTGTGTGTCGGGTGGAAGCTGTTGTCCCTCAAATAGCTGGCTCTGTCTGTAGGTTTGCGGTATACAGAAGTCTGTAGTTGGTTGTTCTTTATAGTAATGGTGGTGTCTAGAAAATGTACTTCATTCAATTGTGTATATATATATATACACACACATGATGAACCAATATACAAATAAATGTAGAAGGGTTATCAAAAACATGCTGTACTACAAATACCACTTCTCCATACAGACACACTACAATAAAAATCAATTTCCTTTAATAATCCAATCTGATCTTCCAATCAAAATCCTCAAATGCCAATCAAAAACCTCAAATGATAATCAAAACATTGCATTTACATTGTATATATGATGCATACAATCTATGCACCATATACATTCTGCAAATGAATGTTAACAATAACATATTCCAAACAAAATACAAATACATCCAAACAAGTATACTATTTAAATCAATCCAGTAAACATAAATCAATTGGCATTCATTGATTACATCCCTAAACAATTTACATTCCATCCCTAACAATTAAACAATTAACTAATTCAAGCGTTGAACAGAACAAGTTATCCTGTGAAAAAATATAAGTACCAACAAGAATACAATATACAAAAACAAGCATCACCCTGACCTAAAGTACACCATACAATAGCAACAATTACATCTATCTAATTTTAAAATACATTATACACACATTTATGCATAGCAGCATAGCCAAAATAATTTAAAACACAGCAAATCAAGCTTTTAAAACAACATCATTTCTTACCCTGTATGTATATCTCGATCTAGACATACATACATACATACAGTGGCAAGAAATGATATACCAAAAATAAATAAATACACATGTTAAAAAAGCTTTTATAAAAAAGAACAAGTTAAATAAAATACATTTCTTTAGTTCACTTACCATTACTTGACCCACTCACCGGCTCCCGTTGAACAGCTTACACTCGAACCAATCCACCAGGCACAGCAACCCATAAAATAATAAACCATAAAATAATAAACATTAAAATAAAAATCCAAAACAATCCACGGGTCTTCTATTTGTAATCCATCTTCATCTGTATTCTTCTTTCTTCTATCTGCGGCTCTCTTCTGGGGTCTTCTTGTCTTCTTCGGCCACACCCTGGTCTTCTTCTTCTGTAGGAGGTCCTTCCTCCTCGGCGTCTTGCTTAAAAATGAGACGACATAGGCTTTTAACGGCCTATGATGTCACATTTTCGTCATGGTTCCCACGGCCCTGATTTTTAAAAGCTTTTTTAACATGTGTATTTATTAATTTTTGGTATATCATTTCTTGCCACTGTATGTATGTATGTATGTCTAGATCGAGATATACATACAGGGTAAGAAATTATGTTTTAAAAGCTTGATTTGCTGTGTTTTAAATTATTTTGGATATGCTGCTATGCATAAATGTGTGTATAATGTATTTTAAAATTAGATAGATGTAATTGTTGCTATTATATGGTGTACTTTAGGTCAGGGTGAGGCTTGCTTTTGTATATTTTATTCTTGTTGGTACTTATATTTTTTCACAGGATAACTTGTTCTGTTCGACGCTTGAATTAGTTATTTGTTTAATTGTTAGGGATGGAATGTAAATTGTTTAGGGATGTAATTAATGAATGCTGATTGATTTATGTTGACTGGATTGGTTTAAATAGTATACTTGTTTGGATGTATTTGTATTTTCTTTGGAATATGTTATTGTTAACATTCATTTGCAGAATGTATATGGTGCATAGATTGTATGCATCATATATACAATGTAAATGCAGGTTTAGGTTTTTGATTGGCGTTTGAGGACTTTGATTGGAACATCAGATTGGATTATTAAAGGAAATTGATTTTATTGTAGTATGTCTGTATGGAGAAGTGGTATTTGTAGTACAGCATGTTTTTGATAACCCTTCTACATTTATTTGTATATTGGTTCATCATGTGTGTATATATATATATATATATATATATATATATATATATATATATATATATATATATATATATATATATATATATATATATATATATATATAATACGAACCAATCCAAAGACCAGTAAAGAGACAGCACACCGCACGGGGTTAATCCAAAAATCTATATTCACAACATGAAATACACGTAAGCCAACGTTTCGGTCCCACAGAGAGACCTTCCTCAGGGCCATGTGTGTATATATATATATATATATATATATATATATATATATATATATATATATATATATATAGTTGCATGATGAAGCAACAAAACAAATGAATGGGTGAAGGGTGGGTATCGGGCCAGTGTGGCTTAACCCCTTAATTACCTTTGCGGTTATTATCCGATAAGGTGTTTAAGGGGTTAATTGATATCTAAATGTATTTGCAATGTATTGGCTATGTATTTTGTGGGCAACGAAAGACAAGGATGTTGCTGGCGACGGGGGCTTCTTATTGATAAGGTCAGTAGTACTTTATTTATTTTAATATGCTAGTTAATGTGTTTCATAATGGGCAAATAATCTATTATCCCTATCTGGATAATAGTTATTTTGCACATTATTGTACTGTAGGTGTTGGGGGGGTATGTATTGAAAGACCAGGATGTTGCTGGCGACGGGGGCTTCGTATTGATGAGGTCAGTAGTATTTTATTTATTTGAATATGCTAGTTAATGTGTTTAATAATGGGCAAATAATCTATTATCCCTATCTGGATAATAGTTCTTTTGCACATTATTGTACTGTAGGTGTTGGGGGGGGGGGGGTGTATGTATTGAATGTATAGGCCAGGTTTATTTTTTTTACATTCAGGGTTTGTTCCGTGGTTCTGCGTGAGACCTCTGGAGACCACCTGCGGTCTCCTCGGGTATCTCACGGGTATCATGCTGGTGGTTCCACGGGTGACACCTGCGGGTACGAGGGTGGGTAATGTATTTAATAAATAGAATGATGCTTATTGTGGGGCTGTGTATTGTTTTTATTGTGGGTACTGGGGGTCGGGGCGGGGGGGTATTTTCCCCAACGGTATGTGGGTAGGCCTTTCTTGTGGGTAGTGGGTGAGGGTGGTTAGGCCTCACGGGGTAGGGGGTTAGGGTAGGAGGGTATGTTGGTGTTCCGAGTGGTGGGTGAGGGTGGGTTAACCCCTTAATGACTGTAGCGGTTAATAACCGCTATGGTGATTACGTGGTTAGGGGACATTACTTTGGATGTTTTCATTCTTGTGTCTGTTTTGCAGCAGCGGAGGGGGCATGGGCAGGGTGAAGATGAGGATGGCCTTCATTGTGGCAGCCGGAAATGGGTGAGTGCTATATGTATTTAATGTATTTATTGTTGTTTATGTATTTTAAATACACAGGGGGTGTATGTTATTTATTGCTATGTTTATTGGGGGCAAATGTCCCCAATAAACATGCTATTCTGCCTTAACCCCTTCATTGCCTTAACGGTTATCCGCTATGGTAATGAAGCAGCATTTATGTATTTTAATAATATTGTGCGGAAGCAGTGGGTCCCCTGAGCTGAACCGCATTGATTTGTGGCTCAGAGACCCCCTGCTCACAGTACACTATTATTAAAAATACATTCATGCTGCTTCGTTACCGTAGCACATAGCCGCAAAGGTAAGGATTGATTGTTTATTTAAATATGTGTTTTACTCATAGTGTAGATGTGCAGAGGGTCTCCGGAGCTGAACCGCTTTGGTTTTAGGTCCGGTGACCCCCTGCTTCCCGAGATACAGGCCCCTTTAGGGGGTGCCGGTATCCCTCTGCTTTGTTTACATTCCGCGGTCACGTGATCGGGACCTTTAAATGCAGAGGGATACCGGCACCTCATAAAGGGGCCTGTATCTCGGATAAGCAGGGGGTCCCCGGACCTGAAACCAATGCGGTTCAGCTCTGGAGACCCCCTGCACATGTACACTATCAGTAAAACTTGTTTATAAATACTTTATATTTTGCCGATGTTTGCGCTGAGAGAGCGGCTGGTCTCTCTCTGCTGCAAACACCTATCGGCAGAAAAGGCCTATCGGCAGGTTATCGGGAGCCAGGCTGTATCGGCACAGGCTCATCGGCAGTTTTGCTTTTGCAGTGATTCGGCAGGGATCGGCATGGATTCGGCCCTTACTGAATACTGCGAGGGCAAATCGCCAAAATAAGGCCTATCGGCAACATTTGCCGAAGAAATTTTTTCGGTGCTTACTGCATGAGGCCCTTAGTTTCTACATTTATTTAGTTAGTCTCTACATTTATTTACTTAGTCTGTACATGCTATTTTGTAACAGAGCAAATTCGAAAAGCCTGCCAGCGCTTCACCGACTCAAGTCACAGTAGCATCTGGCTCTCAGCCTCGGCCAACTCCTTACATACCCTCCGCTGTTCTATCTTCAGCATGGAAGTAGGAGGAGCGACTAATCAGAGTGTGGAGATTCCCTCCCACTAGCCAATAGAAACAGGGTCTCGTGTCTTGGCTGACGTCAGAGGAGGAGGAGGCATGCCAAGCCGCTGGAAATGCCGGGTGAGCAGGAAATATGAGTTAACCAATGGGAAATGCACCTACGAGCCGCATCTTTCCCCAGCTAACCCATTGCCACCCGCTGGGCAGGCTCCATAAGGGCTGGCAGTCTCAAAAGGTGCCCCCACAGGGTGCACCTTACATTGTCCATGGCTTATGGTACTACTTAGCTGCCTGGAACCCACAGTTTTCAGGGGTAACCAGTCAGGCTTCACTTTTATTATGAAGACTGGCTACCCTCTACCGTCACACCCTGTTTCTTTTAATTATTTGTTTTAATGCTTTTCACTTCTAAAGTTTTTTCTTGCTTGTTACAATTGTACCTCTTTCTTTATTTTTCTTGAGTTAAAGCACGGTCTCCACCTGCTGACGATGTTGGTTCAAGGTTTTAGAAAAAATAAGGATGTCTTCAGGATTGGCAATGATACAGGAACCCAGCATGTCTCCGAAGACCTAGTTGACAAAGAATTGGAAAACTGCTGGGGTATTACATAGCCTGAAGGGCATGATGAGATAGTCATAGTGCCCATCTCTGGTGTTGAAAGCAGTCTTCCACTAATTTCCTTGCCTGATCCAAACCAGATTATAGGATCATCTATGATCGAGTTTAGAGAAGATGGTTGCACTGCAAAGGCGAACCAGGAGTTTAGGAATCAGGGTAGCCATTCTTTATTTTGATGTTGTTGAGACCCCTGTAGTTTGTGCAGGGTCTTAAGGACCCATCTTTTTCTGGATGAAGAAAAAGCCTGCACCCATAGAGGAGCTGGACTTTTGGATACATTTACGGGTCATATTTTCCTCAATATAAGCATTCATGGCTACAGTCTCAGGTTCAGACAGTGGGTAAATCCGCCCATGAGTAGGAACCATCTCTAGGAGCAGATCGATCAGACAGTCAAAGAACGAGGAGGGGGTATCCCTCTGCCTTATTTTACAGAAGACATGCTGATGGCTTGGTAGGCAGAAGGAAGACCCTGTAATGTCTCTGGTTTGGAGCAATGAATATTCCCCAATGAGCGTGGGATGACCAGACACTTGGACCTACTGGATGGGGGCCATATCATCACCTGACCTGATATCCAGTCAATCTGTGGCTTGTGAGCCCACATCCATGGATGTCCCAGGATGATATCTATGGGACTGAATGACATCCAGCTTTAGAGACTCGGGGTGAAGCTCTGCGAAGGCCTTTTCCACAAATGATCCTGCAGCCCAGAGTCAACAAAAGCCAGGGTTGACACTGAGCAACCCTGCCAGTAGAGGCGGATGGGTAACTTAAGGTGGCAGGAGGAAGAAGGAAAGAAATTAAACGTATCCAGAAAAACTCCTCCTACCTCCTCTAGACATTATCCATCTCCCGGCTTAAATGGGAGTAAAACCATATGCCCAAGTATTTAAAACTAGTAACAGGGGCTAGGATGGTATTAGCATTGGTTCTGATCCGGAGCTCATTCATTGGAAGTTTAAAAAATTTAGCCTTGGTCCCAAATACCATTGTTATAGTCTTGTCAGTGTTTAAAAAGAGTTTGTTTTGGGAAATCCAATTTTTAAGTCTCAAAAAGTAGATTGAAATATGTGTTCAAGGTTGGAGAGGCTAGTGCTGTGTGCATATAAGATTGTGTCATCTTCATATATGTGTGTTGAAGCTCCCTTTCAAGCTGTAGGAAGATCATTGATGAACACTGAGAAGAGTAGGGGCCCTAGAACAGAGCCTTGTCGGACACCACAGGTGATAACCAAGGGGTTGGAGTTATTGCCTGAGAGAAACACATGTTGGCATCTACCTGATAGGATTAAAATAAGTTTAAAGCATGCTTCCCTATACCAGAGTCGGTTGACACTGCAAGGTGTGTACAGATGTGGATGTGGTTGGGGTCTGCGTCCTCATGCAAGCAAGGAGATGATGGTAGCTTCAGGGCGTCCGTCGTCACGGCGTCTCCTAGCTATGTGATGATGTAACCTCTATGCATTTCGCGTCATATGACGCTTCATCAGGGGGTTTGGTCTTACTGATCCTAGGGCCGGTCTTAAATAGCAAGAGAATTGTCCCCCCAGCCATAAGGATCATGGGGTGTTTCAGAACTTTTAGGACTTTATCATCTGTTCGTCATGTTCCTTTATGAATGTGTGGATGACTGGATCTAGATGATCCTTTTTTTACTATGTAAGTGTTATTTTGTCTGTTTTATAAATGTTATTGAACTGAGACTTATTGTGTTTTTCTCTTTTTGCGCCCTTTTTGTTGCATATGTTCCGGTTTAACCCCACCGATCACGGGAGAATAAGGAACAGCAGAGGGATAATCACCTGATCGTGGAATCAAAGGGTACTATTTTTGGGACAGCGCACACTTTGCTCTTCATTGCCAATACTCAGATCATTTCTCTAAATGCAGCAGCAACACCATCTATCCCTGCCTGTAAAGGCTAAGTATTCATCTCTATTGTATTTAGTCATTCCATATTCAATAGGTTTGGGTACAGTATATACCCACTGGATTCATATTAGTCTATCAGATTAAGCCTTCCAATCAGTGTTTTATGTTATATGTATTTGTTTATGTCATTTGGTTTATGTGCTAATTTAGTGTTTATTATTATTGTCTAATCCATATTATTTAAGGTATATGAGGTCCATGTTATATTTTTTATGCAATCTATATGACATCTTTGTCAAGTTCTATTCATGATCCTGGTATATTGAGGTTGTCATTCGTTTTGACTATTAATTCCAGTTTGTTCAGTGGCCCCTTTTCACTCCCCCTTTTTTTTTTTTGGTCCATAGAAATAGCACATAGTGTGTATGTGTGTATATACTGTATATATCCACTCATTTTTTCACTCTAACACTATGGCTAAACATTTGGTATTTGATACCATCACAATGAGGAGGGGTATGGCAGATTCCTTTTTTGGGGATGACACTGAGCTTATTCCCCTCCCTCCCCCCCAGACCTCGATTTAGGTCGTTTGTGCCAGAATCTGGAAAAACTAATGCTCACTGAAACTAGATTCTGGTGGGACAGGTTTAGCTTAGAGCAATCTTATAAGGCTAAAAGGATCCCGAGGGAGCTAAGGCTTTTGAAAATGCCTACCTATGGATTGGATAAAGAGGAGTTCCTTTCAAATAATGCAGTTGTTAACAGATGAACGTAACACTGTATTGTTAGATTTGGGGCAACAAATAGCAGAATTAAAGGAACAAATTATCAAAGGGATACCAGAAGAAACACTCTCTTCTTTTGAGAAAGAACTAAAAGAAAAGCTAGAGGGATATGAAATAAGCCAAATTAATCTCAAAAATAAAAAATATATTAGAGATAAAATAGACTGAGGGTAATCAACAATACAAATGGGCGAAACACCAAGAGACTAGTAATCGTGGTAATGAAAATGCACCTCAGACGTCTGATCACTCTAATTTACTCACTAAGGGTAAACATTATATACCCAAAGGGAAAAGGGGTGAAAAAAAAAAAATCAATCTACAGTAAATCTCAAGGTAACTCCCATACTCAGAACACTAATAATAGAAATGAAAGGCAATCATATGTCCAGAAAAACCATTATCATTTACCTGTAATAAGGATACTAATGTTAAAAGGTTCCCTCAAGATAAAATTAATGAAGTAGTAAATATCAATACTTCCAAGAAAAATTCTACTACTGTAGTAAGAGGGGAGCCACTAACATTATACCCTTGACTAATTCCTTTCAGGTACTGAGCGATCATTCAATCAATGATCCTGAACCCTCCACCCCTTCAATTCCCTCTATTCCATCTCACGAGGAGAAGGATTTTCACAGGATCATGGGAGCAGTACCGAAAAAGAAATCGCAAATCCCTCAATCTTCCAATCCCCTCCCTTAGTCGAGAGGAGGGAGAAACAAGGGACCTAGAGGGGGAGTAGAGGTAAGGGCTCCAAAAACAAGCCACTTCCAGAAATCGAATTCAAGATAGAAAGATTACAAGAATTCGGCATTTATAATTTATCGCAACACAAATTGTCTACAGCACAGGTCAGTGTTCTTACCAAAGGCCTTACTTTTTCACTTGTTAATTAGCCCAACAAATTTAACATATATGTTGATTTGCATAAATTCTTACGTAAATTATCATTGAAAAGGCACTTTGCAAAATACCCTAGTATTCCAGTTAGACCAGATGAGGGAGTTAAAAGTACTGGTAGTACTTATACTGGTAATACAAATTTAAGGGAAATATCTTACCCAATACATTTGGAGAGACCCCTATTGATGACAATGATTTTATACAGGATGAGATCTTGTTTCATAACATGATGGAACTAATTGATGAGAATATAAGGGTAACCAACATTGAGGATTAAAGACTAATGGGAGTCAACCTTTCACCTATTAGAGAGGAAGACACTATACAAGATCTACTGAGTTTGTATGCAGATAGCGATGTAGCTAAAAATATCACTCACACCACTCTGAAGCCCAGCTCTGTTTTTACCCACATGAGTCTAAGGGTCCCTATATCGAACTCTTTGGAAAGTTAGTTGAGAGCGAATTCAAAATAATGTGTAATGATAAACGTTACTATATGGCTCAAGACAACCTCAGTCATCAAGAAAGACGAGCATTGAAAGAATTGAATCAAAATGGCAATCTAATTATACGCCAGGCTGATAAGGGTGGGGGTACTGTCCTTCAGGATCGCTAAGATTATCTTAAGAAGGCTCAACAATTACTGCGTGACAATCTCCTATAAATGTTTAATTGGAGACCCCACCCTCAAATATCAATCAATTCTTAAAGACCTTTTGCAAGAGGCACAAATAATGGGCATTCTTTCAGGCAAAGAATTTGACTATATTTATAATGCTTTTCCATGGGTTCATATTTTATATCACATCCCAAAATACACAAAACCCTACAGAATCCCCCTGTCCGTCCCATTGTGTCTGTGATAGAATCCATCACGTCCAATCTATCACACTACGTCAACACTTTTTTTGCTCCCCTCACAGCATCACTCCCTTCTTTTGTACGTGATAGCACTGAAGTTCTCAATTCATTAAGCACTATCACTTGGGAAGAGCACTTCATTTGGGTAACTCTAGATGTAGTATCATTGTACACCGGTATTCACCATTCACAAGGGATTGAAGCGGTCACTCACTTTCTTTATGAAGATAACACTCTTTCCATATCTCAACAAAAATTCATAATAGATAGTATTATTTTTATATTAAACCAGAATTATTTTTCCTTTGAAGGGCAATTCTATCTTCAGACCACTGGGATGGCCATGGGGACCCATTTTGCCCCCAATTAATCAGGACTTTTCATGGGGAAGTGGGAGTTGGAATTCATTTGGAGCCAAAACGAATTTAGTCAATACCTGAAATACTATCGCAGGTATATAGACGACATTCTAATCATTTGGTCAGGGCCAATACACGAACTTAACAGATGTATCAACTATCTGAACAATAACGATAGGAACCTTGTGCCAAGTGGGGAAAATAATAATGTTGAGATGAACTTCTTGGACTTAAATTGAAAGATTGTGGAAAATCGTATTACTACCAAAACCTTTTTTTAAAAAGGTTGACGTCAATTCATACTTTGATTCTCAGAGCAACCACTCACACCAATGGCTTAATAATATCCCATATGGCCAATTACTTTGAGTTCATAGAAACTGCTCATAGGTTTTGGATTTTGACGAGCAATCTGAAGTGATAGCCAAGAGGTTCATCAGTAAAGTATATGACCAACAATTGATTGACAAATCAATCAAAAGAAGTAGGGATCCTCCCAGAGAACAACTTTTAATCCCCAAAAAGAACCATATTAAATCAATGTAAAGAGACACAAGTGGAGATACACCTCTATTCGTTACAAAGTTCTGTAAACAGGAAATGCAAATAAGAAGAATTTTGCAAAAGCATTGGGGTGTTCTCCTAATGGACCCCATTTTTGCAAGACAGAATTGCATGAAAACCAAAAATAGCTTTTAGGAAAGCCAAAAATCTTAATAATCTATTGGTTCCTAGTGTTTTGAAAAAAGACATATCTCATTGTGGGAATTTTCTACAGAAACCCAAAGGAAATTACACATGTGGCATGTGCGTGATATGTCCATATATGTCATGTGATAAATGTTTATGTGATATCAAAGGTAAAGAACATGCTATCACACATTTTATCAGTTGCCTTAAAACCTTTGTGGTATATGTAATAGATTGTCCCTGCAATTTAAGATATGTTGGGAAAACCATCAGACCCCTTAAAATCCGGATTTGGTGAGCACATCAATGGGATCAAAAATGCTCAATCTAATCTTGTGAAAGGTAGAAAGATACATAATTTATCACAACATTTTTTGACCCAAGACCAAGATAAACCAGACGGATTACACTTTCGGGGTTTTGAGGATGTTTTGAGAGACCCTAGAAGAGGGGATCAAGATCTCAAACTATTACAAAGAGAGCAATTCTGGATATATACGTTGGGAAGCAAAACACTGGGGGGACTGAATGAGTTAATAGAACTGGCCCCTTTCCTTAAATAGGAATTCAGCTTACTCAACGTATATACAGTATGCCAATAAGATATCATGACATCCTAAGGTATCTCTTTAGTCAAATACATAGGGTGAGACATCCTATCAGTTTATCATAAAGTTTGTTTATATCACCTTGTTGTATTATGGTAATATTGCTCCTTGCTTGATTTTCCAGTTAGTTACCCTGTAATAATGTTTTTATACAATTAAGTATATATGTGAGCATATGTATATATTTGATTATATGTAGATGCGTGTAGATATACAGTAATTTTATTTATACATAAATTTATTCTTTATGGTTGTAATTATATGTTTTCTTTTTATCTTTATTAGTGACTTTTACATTTGAAAGTAAGGTATTTTTTGTTTATTTTTGTTGTTGTTTGTTGATTGTTTAATTAACTGTTAAAGCATGTTTATCGCTTGTAATAGCCAGATCTTATGCATGGCTGTTTGTATTAATTCATTGATACACACTAATTGGAAGGCTTTTCTGAAACACAACATGATCCTTATTGGCTGGGGGATCAATTCTCTTTCTATTTAAGACCGGCCCTAGGATCAGTAAGACCAAACCCCCTGATGAAGCGTCATATGACGCGAAACGTGTAGAGGTTACGTCATCACGTAGCTAGGAGACGCCGTGGCGATGGACGCCCTGAAGCTACCATCATCCCTTTGCTTGCATGAAGACACGGACCCCAACCACATCCACAGCTGTACACACCTTGTAGTGGAAACCGGATCGTACTTCGGCTCGTTTCCATGTTGTGGACTTGTAGGACTTTATCATCTGTTCCTCATGTTGGTTCCTTTATGGATGTGTGGATGACCGGATCTAGATGATCCTATTTTACTATGTAAGTGTTATTTTGTCTTTTTTATAAATTTTATTGAACCAAGACTTATTGTGTTTTTCTCTTTTTGCGCCCTTTTTTGTTGCATATGTTCCGGTTTAACCCCGCCGATCACCGGAGTATAAGGAGGAGCAGAGGGATAATCACCTGATCGTGGAATCAAAGGGGACTATTTTTGAGACAGTGTGCGCTTTGCTCTTCATTCCCTATACCAGAGCACTGGAGTTTGTTTAGCAAGATAACATGATCAACAGTATCAAAAGCCTTTGCAAAATCTAGGAATATTGCACGAGTGAGTTGTCCCAGTTCCATTCCACACTGGATCTCATTGCAAACTTTTAGGAGGGTAGTTACCATGGAGTGTTTGGGTTGAAATCCAGATTTGAATTGGCTAGGGAAATTCGTCTTGGTATAGTAATCGCATAATTGGGAGTGAACACATTTTTCCATGACTTTGGATAGTATTGGGAGAAGAGAGACTGGCCTGTAGTTTGAGACATTGTTTTTGTCCCCACGTTTGAAGATTGGCAGTTTTCCAGGTCTTAGGGATATGGCCTGCAGGCAGAATAGAGTTGACTAGGGAAGCAATTGGTTTAGCAATGGCTGGAGCACCAAGTCGTAGGAAGTTAGATTGCAGTAAATCAGGTCCACATTGGCTGCTTAGTTTTAATTTGCAGAGCAGTTGTGCAATCTCCTCTTCAGATACTGGGACAAATTGAAAATTGTGGGCAGTGTTGGGAGAGGGTGGGGCTATAGGGGTACTCCCAGGATGAGATTCATATTTGTAGTTTTGGTTGCGTTTCACTAATAAGTTAATAGTACACCCCACAAATTATTAATTGAATGCATTTGCAATGTCAGTGGGATTTGTCAGAGTAATATCATCCTTAATGATATTACATGGTTGTTCATGGCTAGAAGGCTGGAATATATTGTTGTTGACTTTCTAGAAGTATTGGACTTTTGATGTATTCTGGCAAAGATTGGTTAATCCCAGTTTGAGAAAAGGCTGGGTTAATTAACTAGGTACCAGCTTCATCATTAATGGGCTTTAAAAACCCAGAGCTCCCACTTGTTCGTGGTTCCTCTCTGACGCAGAGAGACACACGCTGGAGCTCTGGAGAGAGGGAAGCCTGCAACAAGGTCTGTTACATTGGAACACTTACTCTTGCTCTTTGAGTATCCTGACTTGAACCGTCCTTGCTGGGGAAAGGACAAAACTGTTCTCAGGGCTCATTTTTTCAGTTGTTGATCTATG
This sequence comes from Ascaphus truei, assembly GCF_040206685.1. NCBI lineage: Eukaryota > Metazoa > Chordata > Amphibia > Anura > Ascaphidae > Ascaphus > Ascaphus truei. Next base: position 36,612,234 of record NC_134486.1, read on the forward strand.
GTGAAGTTAAAGCTGTGTTATGTTGTACACTTTTTGGCATGATCACCCACGTTTTTTCGCAGTCTTACTGCAACACATAGCATAATGGATAAAGAGCTCTTGACCGTAATAGCTGCATTTGAAGAATGGAGACATTATTTGATGGGAGCACATCATTTGGTTACAGTGTATTCAGATCATTGGAACTCCCGTTCCTCAAATCAGCTTGATCATCAGCGAGTCAATTAAGGTGGTCCTTATTCTTTGTGGAATAAAATCCCATAATTGCCTTTCATCCAGGCTGATGAAATGGCAAAGCAGTCACACTCATAGTTTCCTGAAGAAGTGAGTTTGGAGGAATGAGATCAAGAACTTGAGTTTATTTTACCAAGTACTTGATTTTTATGGTCCTTACAGACTACAAGTATATTTCAAAGGATCCATCAAGCCATTTCGCAATCCGATCAACCCTGTAGCTCTTAGATTAAAACTTTCAATCACATTGAAAATGAATCCTGTCTTCCATGTGTCACTAGTAAAGCAATTATCTCCCAAAGTAAGGTTAACTATGCCCCCGGAACCTGAGGTCTTAGACTCTAATCTGGGGTACGTAGTTTGGAGTATCCTAGATTCCAAGTATCAGAGGGAGAAATTATTTATTTGGTGGATTCTGTAGGTTACAGGCAAGAGGAAAGGTCATGGTAATCAGCCACTCAGGTTTATGCCCACAACTTCATCTCCAGGTGGCCTAAGAGAGTGAGTTCTGTCAAGATTCTTTTCTGTAATACTCCCCGTAGACCTGTAGGGGCGCACAGAGGTGTGTTCTGGCCCAGAGCTGGTAGGGACTAGAATCTCCCATGAGACTGCAGCCATCTTAATGTAGCCCTTTTCCCCATGACTAAGAGAAACTACCTGTGCTGCAGGGAGCTCCAGTTGGAGGGTGTCCCTTTAAATGTCTATTAGAATGCCTGTGGTCTGGTCCTCGACCGCAGGACACAGCTCACCGCGTGGCGTCCATCACCGGTGCAGTACTCTAATAATAATGTGCTAAGGGCAGCGGTCCTATCTGGGGGCCTTCCCTACAGCATCACAAGCTATAGGTGATCGTGGGCTAGCTAGGGACCTAAGGGGATATCTGGCCTGGTCCAGTGGAGCACTTCTCCCTGGAACTTACATCACCCTTGCTGTCCCTCTCCTGACTGGCATACTGTCCTCCACGCGCCAAATGTATCCTTATGTAATGCTTGCGCAAGCTCATAAGCTAGACCTGACCCCGGTACTGAGGTGGGAAGGACTATGCCACGCAACCACAGCAGTGGAGGCGTGCCCAGAAGGTGGATTGTAAGCGTTACTGGGTCTGGGTAGGAGAAAAGAGGTTAATCCAATACTTGCCGGGGTCCGGGGTTGGAGAGGTACACGTAATATTAGTCCATAAGCCAAGTGTCTGGGATTGGAGAGGTACTCGTAGTTGAAGTCCGTAAGCCAGGGGTCAAGAGCCAAAGAGGATTCACAACAAGCCGGGATGGTACATGTAGGGTTAACTGTAAGAGAACTAGACAAGACAGGGTTAGACACAACAGGCACACGCAAAGTCTACTTATGATTATGCTCAGCAATGAGACTGAGCACTGACTGGGTCTTTATACAGGAAGTGACCAATGATTTGGGAGGTGGTGCGGAGGTGCGGCCTCAGCGGAAGCTGGGATAGGTGCAGGCAGACAAGGGGCTCGTTAGTAGCTTGACATGCAGCTGGGGATCGTTGCGCGACGCGACAGAGGGGGCGGAGCTACGCTCTGTGACACTCGAAGAGGAGCGGGTGTGCGCACGCTCTGTAAGCAGAGTGGGGGTGCACACACCAGCGGGGGGAAGAGCGGAGGCAGCAGCAGCTGCAGTACTGGAAGTAAGAGAGGAGGGAACACGCCACAAGGGACGTGTTCCCCGATTCCTCACACCTTATCCTTTCCGTGGGTTTGGTAGCCCTATTGGCAATCGGGCCCCATGTGGTGTACAACCCCATGGGCTGCTGTGACTCGTGCGGAGCCAGGTGCAGAGTGCAGAGCCAGGCTAATGGCCTCCGCACTAACTGGGCACTGTGCATGTGCATGTCTTCTATTGCGCATGCGCAAAGATTTAAGATGGCGGCCCCCGCTTGCCGGATGTGCCGCGGAGCTCCGGCAATCTAATCCGATCGCCAGCCTGTAGCCTTCCCCTGCCCGGCCAAAGCTAAAAGGGGGACCCTGCTACATTAACTTAGGGTATATAAACCCCATTTAGCCTGCTGGATGTTGTTTGTCAACTTTTTGTTCCTGGGCAGCAGTTTGGATATTCTCTTGTCCCCTGCTCTTTTGCCTTTCATTTAGTTCTGCAGACATTACAGGTACCATTTTGTTTTGCCTGCACTTCTTGTTCCCTGCCTGGTTTGTCTGTCTCTGGCTACCATTGCTTTTGCATGTAGCTCTGCAGACACCTGTTTGTTTTGCCTTCCATTCCCCTTGCACTTCTTGTCCCATGCTCTTTTGTCTCTTCCTGGCTACCATTACTTTTGCATATAGCTCAGCTGATTTCACAGACATCTTTTTATTTGATTTCTGTGTAACTACCTTTGTGTGAGCAGTAAACACTGTCTATTTAACTTATTCCAGACTCTTGTGGTTTTTCGGGTTCCGTGTTTTCTCTGAGGGCTCCGTACTGATAGGTATAGATATGTCTTGGAGAATGGAAGAGACCGTCAATGTACATAGAACAGGGCCTCCATAAAGTTTTGGGATGTTGATTAGCCATGTTGCTGTTATCCAAGTTATGTGATAATAAAGTGTTCACTTCACAGCAACATAAACACCATTGATTGACCATACACGGGTAATTTATACCCTGACATCAATACGTTATTATCTTAATTGTTCACTTACTTAGCTAGTTCAGTATACTTATCCAATGTAGTATCATGCGGTAGTGTTCTTTCAACACACGCTGAGCTCACAGCTTTCAAATGAGCCTCATGGGCATGTTACCTCCCAGTACTTTTATGAACCGTGGAAACACTCAACGATTACCGCAACACCGGCGGACACTGATGCTAAGCAGCAAGTCTCTGGAATTCTGCAAGCTATATGTCACACAAAAATCACAGTACAAGTAATTGTATAGTTTGAGTTATAGTTTTAAGGCTGTTTTTACTCCAATATTGCATCTTTGCACCATGAGATATGTGCAGTTTTGCTCCTTGGTATTACATTATTTATTTATTCCATAGGCAGAATATGATACATGTAGCGATGTCTCTGAAGTACATTGATGGTTGTTGTGTGCTTTGCACTCTGACGTTTAATCTTGTGCAGGTTCGATCTCACAATCTAATGTTTGGCAGCTGAAACAAAAGGCCATGTAGTAAATTGACCTACTGAAGAAGTGGCTGGGCTGAACGAGTGGCTTAGTGTGTAATGACATTGACTCTGGCACTGAGTCAGGGGAACCTGGTTCAATTCCTGGTGTTGGCTCCTTGTGACCTTGGGCAAGTCACTTTATCTCCCTGTGCCTCAGGCACCAAAATCATAGATTGCAAACTCAACGGGGCAGGGACCGTGTCGACAAAATGTCTCTGTAAAGCGCTATGTAAAACTAGCAGTGCTACACAAGAACAAACTATTATTATTATTAGTATTACTGTGCAGTAATTCGCACAAAAATTATTCTGGTCTTGAAACAGATTGTAATCGTTGTGTCTGACTACATGGCTAAGTCTTAAGATGTGTAAACGCAAGCCCATGTCAGGTTCCTTTTCAGATTCCTTGTGTGCACTTACACCAAAGTTATAGTATACAGCTGCCAACACTAATAATACCTCAAACATTCCCATATAAGGTTTGTATGTTTAAAAGAACTGATGTACACACAATTACATAAATAAATGACTTTATTAAATGGAAAGGTGCAGCATACAAAAATAAACAGATGTATATAACGTTTAGCCGTACACTATTTTAAACAATTTTTCATTGCTTGGCCCCATTATTTAGCAGAATCAAACAGTTCATTCCTGAATTTCCCAGCCTTTTTTTTAAAATTTACCACATCAAGAGCATTCCAAACATTTTACTTGGGAGGTTACAATAATTTCAATCGTAACATGAAACAAGAGTTTTGGCATTTGTCAACACATTTAAAAAAGTTTACCTGGAATCTCTCTGTTCTCGATAATGGAAAAAACCTGAGTTTAGAAGCCCTAATTGACACAAGAAGCGCTGACAGTGGGTGTGTGAAAAAGTGTATTTGATAGCTGAAATTTATCTTACTTCACATACTTTTTATCCCTTCACCTCTTGGAAATTGAAGGTATAAACTTGCCAGCATGATCATTTACCATGCTTAATCCGTCTTGTTAAAAACTGAGGTCTCAATTGAGAAAGAAAAACAGTGCTTTGTCGATCCATAAGTACAGTATCTCTGCAAGACATGAGTAATGCTTCACTTTAGTTCTATCACACTGTTTTATGCAGCACGGCCAACAAAGAAGCATGGGGTCAAGTAACTAGTAATGCCATTAGAATATGAATTACACAGTTCTTAACTCAATGCCAGAGAATTGTGCAATGAAAGCGAGAAAGATTTAGGAGTTAGGACAATAAAGTGTAACAGGAGTTTGGTTACCTGTTAGTAATTTAATATTTTAGGGTAAATGAAGCATTAGGAGCAGCAGAGTGCCTTATAACTTCAAATCACATGGCTTGATCATACAATTGTAACCAAACATCTTGATTGTCTTATTGCTATTCTAGACTTATAAAACAATAAAGGGCTATAATGTTTTTTTGAAGTTACAGTACACAGTTGCCTTATAATATAATTACAGTAGCAGTGCTGTTGAACCCTTTCTGTGCTCAAAAGTACATTACTTTGCAGTATTTTCCATGGCCTCTATGCCGTACAGTTGCCTCCCTCCTGTAAAAATATTAAAGTCCCTTTCCAGTAAATGGAGCTTAAGTATCCCAAATTACCAAAAAGATGGCTACAAAGAGTGGCAACAAAACGTATAAAAAAGTGTCCATTTAACAGTGGATTCATTTTTCCAATAATTTACAGTAAATGTATTTAATGCTTTTGATAGGCAAAAGTGCTATTAGCCAGATTGGGCTAATAGGGCTATTACCCATTACTGTGTGTGTAAGGCTGAGTCATGCTGAGGCGCGCTGACGCACAGGTGTGCGGAGGCATAGCTGTTAAAAAATGTTTAGTTTGAGTGCTCACGGGAGCGCAGGGCCGGTCACGTGAGCGGTTCGCCCAATGAGGCCCGCCCCCCCGACACACGCGGGAACTAAGGCCAGGGAAAGCACCCGCTTTCCCTCAGCCTCAGCGCGCCTCTGCACGGCTGCAGTCACCATGGACTCAGCCTAAGGTGGGAGGGAGGTAATTGTATTGGGGTTGGAGGGCTAGGTGAAGGGGGTAGTAGCCCTGGGGAGCATGGTTAGATCTCCTGGGGATGGTAGCGAGTGGAGTTAACCCCTTCATTACCTTAGCATAGGGGTATGCAAACTGTCGGGCGCAAGACTTTTTTTGGGGGGGGGGGGGGGCGTGGCTCACTTACCCGGCTTCAGTCCTGGCTCCAGTCCACACGTCTCAATGGCAACGCGGCATCAAATGACACCACAGCATGATTTGACGCAAGTTGCCATTTAAACCAGCCATCAAAGGACGTAGCGGGTCACGTGATGTCACATGACCCCGCACGTCATTTGACGCTACATTTGGGGTAAGGGAGGGGGGCGCGACACAGGGAGAGAGCAGCCAGATGTGAACCCCATTCATTTCAGCCCCGGGGAACACCTGCTTCCAGAGATAGAGACCTCCATAGGGAGTGACGGTAGGAAGCCATACGTTGGTGAAATGCATAGGACTAACTATCAGCACTGAGCAGACCACCTGTTGCTGTTTGGATTACCTATCAGCATTGAGTAGACCTCCCATTGCTGTTCGGATTAACTATCAGCATTGAGCAGACCTCCCGTTGCTGTTCCAGAGTTTGCCAGTCGGTCACGGACATCAGCTGCAGCCCAGGGGATTCTCCGTTGATATTGCAGTGACGCGTCACATTTGACATCACTTCTGAGTTCGGCCGAGGAGAGAGGATGCCCTCCACCACAGCCAGAGCAAAGATTGAGACTCTGCTGAGGGAATACCCAGGGGATGAACACTCTAGCAATGGCCTTACCAACAGGTGAACAACATCTGCTCCCACCTCACCCCAAGGACCCGATAGGCTGTCACGGAGAAGGACTGAATCTCTTAACATCGAGCTCATCAGCAGCAGTCCCTTACACGGGCAATTACTTTGTTTGTACTCATACATTGAATACAATATTTAACTCTATAAATAATATTTTTGCTATGTTGCGCCCTTTTTCTTTCTTTTGAGGATTTTCATGTTGGAGGATTGGTTATCCTGACACTTGGTGCTGCAAACAATAACATATTAGTGATGTCAAAGGTAATAGTGCCCAGTTTATTAATAAAGGCCATCGTATCCTTGACAAATTATGTCATTTTCATGACCATAGGTTGTAGCAAAAAGTCAACAAATTGGGAGAGTGGGTAGCAAAGGGAACCTCTTGCAACAATAATTGGTCTGCCTGGCGGATTTGTAGTGGATTTATGTACTTTAGGTAGCACATAAATCACTGGGACCAAAGGATGGTCCTGGGATAGAAACGAGCCAGTTTCATCAGAGATCCACAGATTGTTTACACCAAGCCTGATGATGGAATCTATTTCTTTCTTATAGTCCGGAGTGGGATCCTTCTGCAGTTTTTTGTAGTAATTAGTGTCCATAAGTTGCCTCTCGATCTCCGCCCTGTAGTCACCATAGTTCATGACGACAATGCCACCGCCCTTGTCGGCTGGTTTGATGATGATGTCATCATTAGACTTCAAGGACTTAATAGCGTCTCTTTCTGTTTCTGTAAGGCTTGAAAAGCTTTTCTTGTGAGTCTTGATTTGTTTCCTAGTGTCGTTCCCCAAAAGCTCCATAAAGGTAGCAATACTGTGGTTAGCTACCGTAGGATCAAAGGTGCTCTTAGCTTTGAATTTATTACCAGTGCAAACCGTCTGATCAATACTAGAATGAAAGAAGTCTTTGAGGCACAGCTGTCGGTCCAGTTTGTACATATCGACTT